>NC_061867.1:50880953-50988580 GCF_907164915.1 Impatiens glandulifera | reverse complement strand
ATATAATCCCACTTTCGGGTCCTTAAACCATCCATTTCGGGTCCCGAAACCACACTTTCGGGACCCTTAATTCAGCAAACATTATATAATCATACTTTCGGGTCTCTAAACTATCCATTTCGGGACCCATAATGCAGCAAATACACAATAATCATAGTTTTCTATCGTTAAAATCATTAAAATCATTAAAATCCCTAACCTAACCGTAAAAACCTAAACGATCTTCAAATCATCAAAATGATCTACGATTCTAAAAGAGAAGATGTTATTTACCCTGTCCTTGGAGATCTGGGAGATCTTGGAGTCTTGCATGGAGATATACCTGGACCACCAGCCTGAAAAAATAGTATGAAGTGAACACGAAGGCAGACAATGAAGTGAACATACACAAAAGAGTTCTCTTACCATTTTCGATCGAAAGAAGATGAAGAAAGTAGAAGAAGTCGGGAATGCCAGAGAGAAAAATCGCCAGAGAAGAAGTCGGGGTTCGTCGAAAGTGATAAATGAAAAGAAGAAAGAGAGCGAAGAAGAAAGAGGGGGAAACTGAAACATTTAATTTTTTATTTTTGTTTTGCTTTTTCTCTCTCCTAGTTGGCAAGTCCACGTGGGATTTGTGGCCTTGTTTTCGCTAAAGAGTCGTTGTGTTTATCAATACTCTTTAATTAAAGTCTTATATAGGGACAAAAGGCAGTTCATGAGGAATCAATAAGTTTCTACAAAGAGCTGATTGGAATAGAAACGAGGACAATAATAGAGGACAGTCAAAGATTGCTTCAACAGATTGTGCAAAGAAAAATCAGTGAAGAAAGTGGTAACCAATTGATTACAAGAGTTAGTATGGAAGAAGTCAAAAAGTTGTATTTTCGATGAAAGGGGATAAAAGCCCAGGGTCAGATGGTTTCAACGCGAACTTCTTCAAAGAAAACTGGGAAATAGTAGGTAAAAATGTAAGCGAAGGGGTTTTAGAATTCTTCCAAAACAGGAAAATGTTGAAGCAATGGAACGTCACAATGTTAAATTTGATTCCTAAGAATTCAATTCCGGAAAAAATTCAGGACTTTCGTCCTATTTCATGCTGCAATGTTATTTACAAAATTATTTCACAACGTTTGAAAACAGTTATTGATAAGCTTGTAGGATTAGGGCAATCAACATTTATTCATAAATGCTCTATTTCCCATAACATCCTACTCATGTAGAGCTTATTGAATGGATGTGGCAAGAAAAACATATCGCCACGTGTGGCTTTCAAAATTGACATTAAAAAAGCTTTTGACTCGATCAGATGGGGATCAATCCACGAATTCCTCATTGTTGCAGGTTTTCCAATTATTTTCATTGATTGGATTATACAATGTGTTTCCACTCCTCACTTTGTTGTGAGCGTGAATGGTATTCATGGAGGCTTTTTCAAGGGTGAAAGGGGAGTAAGGCAAGGAGACCCTATATCTCCTTACTTATTCGTCTTAATAATGGAAATTCTTGACTGCATTTTAAAAATGCTTTTGAGAAGTCATCATTTCAAATTCCACCCGTACTGCAAAGAAGAAGCAATAACCCATATATGTTTTGCAGATGATCTATTTTTTGTGGCTTATGCGGATGTCGAATCTGTTAGTATAATCAAAGAAGCTCTAACAATCTTTTCGAGTATTACATGTCTATACATCAATGATGACAAAAGTCAGGTTTTCTATGGAGGGGTTAATGAAGAAAGGAAAGAAAATATATTCAATATTATAGGAATCAAGGAAGGTGAACTACTAGTGAAAGACCTTGGAGTACCCCTGTCATCAAAACAACTCTGATACAATCACTTCAGACAACTGGTAGAAAAGGTTAGAAATTCTGTTTTGGGTTGGGCTACGAAAAAACTATCTTATGCAGGTAGAATCGAGCTCGTTAAAATATCTTTGGAACTATTGGCTACTGGGCACAACAGATAGTCATCCCAAAGAAAGTAATGGCTGAACTCGATATAATCATGAGAGACTACCTCTAGGGAACACAAGGCAGAGGAGGAAAAAAAGTCAAATGGGAGGATGTTTGCACTCCCATAGAAGAAGGCGGGCTAGGAATAAAAAGTTGTGTTGAATGGAATAAAGCCCTCGCCATCAAGAGCTTATGGGAGTTAGAGCAAAAAGCGGACTCCCTATGGGTCAAATGGGTGCATACAAGATTTATGAAAGAAGAGCAGAGTATCTGGACATGAAGCATCAATTAAAGAACGGCATGGTCATTGAAGAAAATCCTAAAAACAAGAAAAGATGTCTTTCAAATGGTGAAAACCACAATTGGAAATAGAAGAGGGGTACTATTCTGGCATGATCCTTGGCTGGATAATATTACCATTATATTCAAAGAAGAAATGCAAGGAAACAGAGTTAGAAGAGAATACATCAAGTACTCATTTAAAGACGTCTATGAAGGTAAATGTGATTCACTTTTGAGGCGTATTCTAGAAGGTGATAGAATCCTAAACCTAATGAGGCAGAAGCAACTCAATGAAAGTAATGATGAAATATGCTGGAAAATAGAAAGCAATAAGAAGTTTATTATAGGAAAGGAATGGGAAATGGTTAGAATAAGAGGACAGGAGGTAGATTGGCATAATGTGGTATGGTCTCCAAAGATTATTCCTCGTCACCAATTTATTCTCTAGCTGGTATACAGGAAAATGTTGACAACAAAAGATAGAATTCGAAAATACATAAATATTCCTGATATCAACTGTGTTCTATGTTCGGGAGTTGAGGAAAACATAAACCATTTATTTGGGGAATTCTCTTTTGTAATACAAATCTGGAAGATGTATGCTACAAACATGAACATCATCAACTTTCCAGGAATATGGGAAGAAATCCAAGAGTGGATGAAGAATAAAGCAAAAGGAAGATCCTTCTATGTAAGTATGTTGAAATGCTATTTTGGAGCAGTAATCTATAATATCTGAAAAGAAAGAAATTCAAGACTCACAGTGAAAGAAGTAGAACCGCTGAAAATATTTGGAGAGATATAACTTCAGATGGAAATGCACTCATTCAATCCTGAAGAGAAATCGAAAGGAATAAAGAGAATAGAAAGCTCTACCAGATATGGGATATTTCGTTTGAGAATGTCACAAGTAGAATAAAACTAAAAACGTTGTAGGCTCTAATTGATTATTGTTATTGTCTGTAATTCAATTATTGTTTCATTGTCAAATCTAGAAATTGTCTAGATCTGATCTTAAACTTTTGTATTTTTTTTCCTCTTTTGGGTTTTTTTAATGAAATGTCACTAAGTTGTTTCCCCCCCAAAAAAAAAGTCTTATACAAACCTTTACTATTTTATACAACCGGTAACTCTCTCTTTCTCTCTCGCTAACTCCTTAATTAAATATCTATACATTAAGTTGAAAATGATCCCGACACACGACAGGAGTAGGAGCAGCAGGAAAAATCCATGGCAAAGACGAAGAAGGCCGGTTGTTGGTGATAATTTGGATTATGTGCTTGGCCGGTACTGTAGCAACAGCTGCAACTACCAATTGTGATCAGGTAAACAAGGCATTGACGCCCTGCCAATCTTATTTGCAGGCTGCTGCCATCCTCCGCCCAAGCCCCCAGTGATGTGCCGGGGCTCAGTCCCTTGATGTAGGGGGCGGAGCCACGTTCATCCTTAGCCCAAATTTCTTTTGTATGCATCTGACAATAACGACGGTAAATACCGTCGTTATTGATAATTTCCCGTCAATAAAGTACAATTTTTTATTCTTTGATTGATAATAGTCCGGCTAAAAATTTTTAAAACAGTTTAGCCCGGGTAACTTACAAATTCTGGCTCCGCCCCTACCTTGATGGCACGGCTAGAATTTCTCCAGGAAGCAAGATAGGCATATGCTCCTATCTAAGCTCCATTGGCGCCATGACGGTTCCAAATCACGCCAAAGCAATGAAGACGTTCTGCGGTCTTCAAACTATCGCCGTCGGCAGCAAGCCAAACTTCTCCGGTTGACTATTTACCTAGTAGTTGCAATATATACCGTTACTCCTTCCCATCTCTACCCGATGAACCGAACTCGACCAACTATCTATCCTATTATATATAATCTAGCTAACTATAAGGTCATGTGTGTGCATATATTAATCTGTGTGTGTTTGTGCTGCCACTTATTTTAGTATTAATTAATATGTTTTTATTACTGCGTGTATGCATGTATTAATTTGTTCCATGATCTATTTTAATATTAATATGTTTTTAGTAATGTGTTTGTTTTTTATTATCTTTTGGGTTTTTTTTAATGAAATGGCACTAAGCTGTTTCCCCCCCAAAAAAAGACTTATATAAACCTTTACTATTTTATACAACCGATAAACTCTCTTTTTCTCTCTCGCTAACTCCTTAATTCAATATCTATACATTAAGTTGAAAATGATCCCGACACACGACAAGAGTAGGAGCAGCAGGAAAAATCCATGGCAAAGACGGAGCAGGCCGGTTGTTGGTGATAATTTGGATTATGTGCTTGGCCGGTACTGTAGCAACAGCTGCAACTACCAATTGTGATCAGGTAAACAAGGCATTGGCGCCCTGCCAATCTTATTTGCAGGCTGCTGCCATCCTCCGCCCAAGCCCCAGTGATGTACCGGGGCTCAGTCCCTTGATGCAGGGGGCGGAGCCACGTTCATCCTTAGCCCAAATTTCTTTTGTATGCATCTGACAATAACGACGGTAAATACCGTCGTTATTGATAATTTCCCGTCAATAAAGTGTAATTTTTTATTCTTTGATTGATAATAGTCCGGGTAAAAATTTTTAAAACAGTTTAGCTCGGGTAACTTTCAAATTCTGGCTCC
This sequence comes from Impatiens glandulifera, assembly GCF_907164915.1. NCBI lineage: Eukaryota > Viridiplantae > Streptophyta > Magnoliopsida > Ericales > Balsaminaceae > Impatiens > Impatiens glandulifera. The sequence continues at coordinate 50,983,742 of NC_061867.1, read as the reverse complement.
GCCCCTGCCTTGATGGCACGGCTAGAATTTCTCCGGGAAGCAAGACTGACAAATGCTCCTGTCTAAGCTCCATTGGCGCCAAGACGGTTCCAAATCACGCCAAAGCAATGAAGACGTTCTGCGGTCTTCAAACTATCGTCGTCGGCAGCAAGCCAAACTTCTTCGGTTGACTATTTACCTAGCAGCTGCAATATCTACCGTTACTCCTTCCCATCTCTACCCGATGAACCGAACTCGACCAACTATCTATCCTATTATATATAATCTAGCTAACTATAAGGTCATGTGTGTGCATATATTAATCTGTGTGTGTTTGTGCTGCCACTTATTTTAGTATTAATTAATATGTTTTATTACTGCGTGTATGCATGTATTAATTTGTGCCATGATCTATTTTAATATTAATATGTTTTTAGTAATGTGTTTGTTTTTTATTATCTTTTGGGTTTTTTTTAATGAAATGGCACAAAGCTGTTTCCCCTCCACAAAAAAAGTCTTATACAAACCTTTACTATTTTATACAACCGGTAAACTCTCTCTTTCTCTCGCTAACTCCTTAATTCAATATCTATACATTAAGTTGAAAATGATCCCGACACACGACAGGAGTAGGAGCAGCAGGAAAAATCCATGGCAAAGACGGAGTAGGGCGGTTGTTGGTGATAATTTGGATTATGTGCTTGGCCGGTACTGTAGCAACAGCTGCAACTACCAATTGTGATCAGGTAAACAAGGCCTTGGCGCCCTGCCAATCTTATTTGCAGGCTGCTGCCATCCTCCGCCCAAGCCGCCAGTGCTGTGCCGGGGCTCAGTCCCTTGATGCAGGGGGCAGAGCCACGTTCATCCTTAGCCCAAATAACTTTTGTATGCATCTGACAATAACGACGGTAAATACCATCGTTATTGATAATTTCCCGTCAATAAATTATAATTTTTTATTCTTTGATTGATAATAGTCCGGGTAAAAAATTTTAAAACAGTTTAGCCCGGGTAACTTTCAAATTCTGGCTCCGCCCCTGCCTTGATGGCACGGCTAGAATTTCTCCGGGAAGCAAGACTGACATATGCTCCTGTCTGAGCTCCATTGGCGCCAGGACGGTTCCAAATCACGCCAAAGCAATGAAGACGTTCTGCGGTCTTCAAACTATCGCCGTCGGCAGCAAGCCAAACTTCTTCGGTTGACTATTTACCTAGCAGCTGCAATATCTACCGTTACTCCTTCCCATCTCTACCCGATGAACCGAACTCGACCAACTATCTATCCTATTATATATAATCTAGCTAACTATAAGGTCATGTGTGTGCATATATTAATTTGTGTGTGTTTGTGCTGCCACTTATTTTAGTATTAATTAATATGTTTTATTACTGCGTGTATGCATGTATTAATTTGTCCCATGATCTATTTTAATATTAATATGTTTTTAGTAATGTGTTTGTTTTTTATTATCTTTTGGGTTTTTTTTAATGAAATGGCACTAAGCTGTTTCCCCTCCACAAAAAAAAGTCTTATACAAACATTTACTATTTTATACAACCGGTAAACTCTCTCTTTCTCTCTCGCTAACTCCTTAATTCAATATCTATACATTAAGTTGAAAATGATCCCGACACACGACAGGAGTAGGAGCAGCAGGAAAAATCCATGGCAAAGACGGAGCAGGCCGGTTGTTGGTGATAATTTGGATTATGTGCTTGGCCGGTACTGTAGCAACAACTGCAACTACCAATTGTGATCAGGTAAACAAGGCATTGGCGCCCTGCCAATCTTATTTGCAGGCTGTTGCCTTCCTCCGCCCAAGCCCCAGTGATGTGTCGGGGCTCAGTCCCTTGATGCAGGGGGCGGAGCCACGTTCATCCTTAGCCCAAATTTCTTTTGTATGCATCTGACAATAACGACGGTAAATACCGTCGTTATTGATAATTTCCCGTCAATAAATTGTAATTTTGTATTCTTTGATTGATAATAGTCCGGGTAGAAATTTTTAAAACAGTTTAGCCCGGGTAACTTTCAAATTCTGGCTCCGCCCCTGCCTTGATGGCACGGCTAGAATTTCTCCGGGAAGCAAGACAGGCATATGCTCCTGTCTAAGCTCCATTGGCGCCAGGACGGTTCCAAATCACGCCAAAGCAATGAAAACGTTCTGCGGTCTTCAAACTATCGCCGTCGGCATCAAGCCAAACTGCTCTGGTTGACTATTTACCTAGCAGCTGCAATATCTACCGTTACGCCTTCCCATCTTTACCCGATGAACCGAACTCGACCAACTATCTATCCTATTATATATAATCTAGCTAACTATAAGGTCATTTGTGTGCATATATTAATCTATGTGTGTTTGTGCTGCCACATATTTTAGTATTAATTAATATGTTTTTATTACTGCGTGTATGCATGTATTAATTTGTGCCAGGATCTATTTTAATATTAATATGTTTTTAGTAATGTGTTTGTTTTTTATTATCTTTTGGGTTTTTTTAATGAAATGGCACTAAGCTGTTTCCCCTCCACAAAAAAAGTCTTATACAAACCTTTACTATTTTATACAACCGGTAAACTCTCTCTTTCTCTCGCTAACTCCTTAATTCAATATCTATACATTAAGTTGAAAATGATCCCGACACACGACAGGAGTAGGAGCAGCAGGAAAAATCCATGGCAAAGACGGAGTAGGGCGGTTGTTGGTGATAATTTGGATTATGTGTTTGGCCAGTACTGTAGCAACATCTGCAACTACCAATTGTGATCAGGTAAACAAGGCATTGGCGCCCTGCCAATCTTATTTGCAGGCTGCTGTCATCCTCCGCCCAAGTCCCCAGTGTTGTGGCGGGCTCAGTCCCTTGATGCAGGGGGCAGAGCCACGTTCATCCTTAGCCCAAATTCATTTTGTATGCATCTGACAATAACGACGGTAAATACCGTCGTTATTGATAATTTCCCGTCAATAAATTATAATTTTTTATTCTTTGATTGATAATATTCCGGGTAAAAATTTTTAAAACAGTTTAGCCCCCGGGTAACTTTCAAATTCTGGCTCCGCCCCTACCTTGATGGCACGACTAGAATTTCTCCGGGAAGCAAGACAGGCATATGCTCCTGTCTAAGCTCCATTGGCGCCAGGACGGTTCCAAATCACGCCAAAGCAATGAAGACGTTATGCGGTCTTCAAACTATCGTCGTCAGCAGCAAGCCAAACTGCTCCGGTTGACTATTTACCTAGCAGCTGCAATATCTACCGTTACTCCTTCCCATCTCTACCCGATGAACCGAACTCGACCAACTATCTATCCTATTATATATAATCTAGCTAACTATAAGGTCATGTGTGTGCATATATTAATCTGTGTGTGTTTGTGCTGCCACTTATTTTAGTATTAATTAATATGTTTTTATTACTGCGTGTATGCATGTATTAATTTGTGCCATGATCTATTTTAATATTAATATGTTTTTAGTAATGTGTTTGTTTTTTATTATCTTTTGGGTTTTTTTTAATGAAATGGCACTAAGCTGTTTCCCCTCCACAAAAAAAAGTCTTATACAAACATTTACTATTTTATACAACCGGTAAACTCTCTCTTTCTCTCTCGCTAACTCCTTAATTCAATATCTATACATTAAGTTGAAAATGATCCCGACACACGACAGGAGTAGGAGCAGCAGGAAAAATCCATGGCAAAGACGGAGCAGGCCGGTTGTTGGTGATAATTTGGATTATGTGCTTGGCCGGTACTGTAGCAACAGCTGCAACTACCAATTGTGATCAGGTAAACAAGGCATTGGCGCCCTGCCAATCTTATTTGCAGGCTGTTGTCATCCTTCGCCCAAGCCCCCAGTGCTGTGCCGGGGCTCAGTCCCTTGATGTAGGGGGCGGAGCCACGTTCATCCTTATCCCAAATTTCTTTTGTATGCATTTGACAATAACGACGGTAAATACCGTCGTTATTGATAATTTCCCGTCAATAAATTGTAATTTTGTATTCTTTGATTGATAATAGTCCGGGTAGAAATTTTTAAAACAGTTTAGCCCGGGTAACTTTCAAATTCTGGCTCCGCCCCTGTCTTGATGGCACGGCTAGAATTTCTCCGGGAAGCAAGACAGGCATATGCTCCTGTCTAAGCTCCATTGGCGCCAGGACGGTTCCAAATCACGCCAAAGCAATGAAAACGTTCTGCGGTCTTCAAACTATCGCCGTCGACATCAAGCCAAACTGCTCCGGTTGACTATTTACCTAGCAGCTGCAATATCTACCGTTACTCCTTCCCATCTCTACCCGATGAACCGAACTCGACCAACTATCTATCCTATTATATATAATCTAGCTAACTATAAGGTCATGTGTGTGCATATATTAATCTGTGTGTGTTTGTGCTGCCACTTATTTTAGTATTAATTAATATGTTTTTATTACTGCGTGTATGCATGTATTAATTTGTGCCAGGATCTATTTTAATATTAATATGTTTTTAGTAATGTGTTTGTTTTTTATTATCTTTTGGGTTTTTTTTAATGAAATGGCACTAAGCTGTTTCCCCTCCACAAAAAAAAGTCTTATACAAACATTTACTATTTTATACAACCGGTAAACTCTCTCTTTCTCTCTCGCTAACTCCTTAATTCAATATCTATACATTAAGTTGAAAATGATCCCGACACACGACAGGAGTAGGAGCAGCAGGAAAAATCCATGGCAAAGACGGAGCAGGCCGGTTGTTGGTGATAATTTGGATTATGTGCTTGGCCGGTACTGTAGCAACAGCTGCAACTACCAATTGTGATCAGGTAAACAAGGCATTGGCGCCCTGCCAATCTTATTTGCAGGCTGTTGTCATCCTTCGCCCAAGCCCCCAGTGCTGTGCCGGGGCTCAGTCCCTTGATGTAGGGGGCGGAGCCACGTTCATCCTTAGCCCAAATTTCTTTTGTATGCATTTGACAATAACGACGGTAAATACCGTCGTTATTGATAATTTCCCGTCAATAAATTGTAATTTTGTATTCTTTGATTGATAATAGTCCGGGTAGAAATTTTTAAAACAGTTTAGCCCGGGTAACTTTCAAATTCTGGCTCCGCCCCTGTCTTGATGGCACGGCTAGAATTTCTCCGGGAAGCAAGACAGGCATATGCTCCTGTCTAAGCTCCATTGGCGCCAGGACGGTTCCAAATCACGCCAAAGCAATGAAAACGTTCTGCGGTCTTCAAACTATCGCCGTCGACATCAAGCCAAACTGCTCCGGTTGACTATTTACCTAGCAGCTGCAATATCTACCGTTACTCCTTCCCATCTCTACCCGATGAACCGAACTCGACCAACTATCTATCCTATTATATATAATCTAGCTAACTATAAGGTCATGTGTGTGCATATATTAATCTGTGTGTGTTTGTGCTGCCACTTATTTTAGTATTAATTAATATGTTTTTATTACTGCGTGTATGCATGTATTAATTTGTGCCAGGATCTATTTTAATATTAATATGCTTTTAGTAATGTGTTTGTTTTTTATTATCTTTTGGGTTTTTTTAATGAAATGGCACTAAGCTGTTTCCCCTCCACAAAAAAAAGTCTTATACAAACCTTTACTATTTTATACAACCGGTAAACTCTCTCTTTCTCTCTCGCTAACTCCTTAATTCAATATCTATACATTAAATTGAAAATGATCCCGACACACGACAGGAGTAGGAGCAGCAGGAAAAATCCATGGCAAAGACGGAGCAGGCCGGTTGTTGGTGATAATTTGGATTATGTGCTTGACCGGTACTATAGCAACAGCTGCAACTACCAATTGTGATCAGGTAAACAAGGCATTGGCGCCCTGCCAATCTTATTTGCAGGCTGCTGTCATCCTCCGCCCAAGCCCTTAGTGCTGTGCCGGGGCTCAGTCCCTTGATGTAGGGGGCGGAGCCACGTTCATCCTTAGCCAAAATTTCTTTTGTATGCATTTGACAATAACGACGGTAAATACCGTCGTTATTGATAATTTCCCGTCAATAAATTGTAATTTTGTATTCTTTGATTGATAATAGTCCGGGTAGAAATTTTTAAAACAGTTTAGCCCGGGTAACTTTCAAATTCTGGCTCCGCCCCTGTCTTGATGGCACGGCTAGAATTTCTCCGGGAAGCAAGACAGGCATATGCTCCTGTCTAAGCTCCATTGGCGTCAGGACGGTTCCAAATCACGCCAAAGCAATGAAAACGTTCTGCGGTCTTCAAACTATCGCCGTCGACATCAAGCCAAACTGCTCCGGTTGACTATTTACCTAGCAGCTGCAATATCTACCGTTACTCCTTCCCATCTCTACCCGATGAACCGAACTCGACCAACTATCTATCCTATTATATATAATCTAGCTAACTATAAGGTCATGTGTGTGCATATATTAATCTGTGTGTGTTTGTGCTGCCACTTATTTTAGTATTAATTAATATGTTTTTATTACTGCGTGTATGCATGTATTAATTTATGCCAGGATCTATTTTAATATTAATATGCTTTTAGTAATGTGTTTGTTTTTTATTATCTTTTGGGTTTTTTTAATGAAATGGCACTAAGCTGTTTCCCCTCCACAAAAAAAAGTCTTATACAAACCTTTACTATTTTATACAACCGGTAAACTCTCTCTTTCTCTCTCGCTAACTCCTTAATTCAATATCTATACATTAAGTTGAAAATGATCCCGACACACGACAGGAGTAGGAGCAGCAGGAAAAATCCATGGCAAAGACGGAGCAGGCCGGTTGTTGGTGATAATTTGGATTATGTGCTTGACCGGTACTATAGCAACAGCTGCAACTACCAATTGTGATCAGGTAAACAAGGCCTTGGCGCCCTGCCAATCTTATTTGCAGGCTGCTGTCATCCTCCGCCCAAGCCCTTAGTGCTGTGCCGGGGCTCAGTCCCTTGATGTAGGGGGCGGAGCCACGTTCATCCTTAGCCAAAATTTCTTTTGTATGCATCTGACAATAACGACGGTAAATACCGTCGTTATTGATAATTTCCCGTCAATAAATTATAATTTTTTATTCTTTGATTGATAATAGTCCGGGTAAAAATTTTTAAAGCAGTTTAGCCCGGGTAACTTTCAAATTCTGGCTCCGCCCCTGCCTTGATGGCACGGCTATAATTTCTCCGGGAAACAAGACAGGCATATGCTCCTGTCTAAGCTCCATTGGCGCCAGGACGGTTCCAAATCACGCCAAAGCAATGAAGACGTTCTGCGGTCTTCAAACTATCGCCATCGGCAGCAAGCCAAACTGCTCCGGTTGACTATTTACCTAGCAGCTGCAATATCTACCGTTACTCCTTCCCATCTCTACCCGATGAACCGAACTCGACCAACTATGTATCCTATTATATATAATCTAGCTAACTATAAGGTCATGTGTGTGCATATATTAATCTGTGTGTGTTTGTGCTGCCACTTATTTTAGTATTAATTAATATGTTTTTATTACTGCGTGTATGCATGTATTAATTTGTGCCATGATCTATTTTAATATTAATATGTTTTTAGTAATGTGTTTGTTTTTTATTATCTTTTGGGTTTTTTTTTAATGAAATGGCACTAAGCTGTTTCCCCCCCAAAAAAAAGACTTATATAAACCTTTACTATTTTATACAACCGGTATACTCTCTTTTTCTCTCTCGCTAACTCCTTAATTCAATATGTATACATTAAGTTGAAAATGATCCCGACACACGACAGGAGTAGGAGCAGCAGGAAAAATCCATGGCAAAGACGGAGCAGGCCGGTTGTTGGTGATAATTTGGATTATGTGCTTGGCCGGTACTGTAGCAACAGCTGCAACTACCAATTGTGATCAGGTAAACAAGGCATTGGCGCCCTGCCAATCTTATTTGCAGGCTGCTGCCATCCTCCGCCCAAGCCCCAGTGACGTGCCGGGGCTCAGTCTCTTGATGCAGGGGGCGGAGCCACGTTCATCCTTAGCCCAAATTTCTTTTGTATGCATTTGACAATAACGACGGTAAATACCGTCGTTATTGATAATTTCCCGTCAATAAAGTGTAATTTTTTATTCTTTGATTGATAATAGTCCGGGTAAAAATTTTTAAAACAGTTTAGCTCGGGTAACTTTCAAATTCTGGCTCCGCCCCTGCCTTGATGGCACGGCTAGAATTTCTCCGGGAAGCAAGACTGACATATGCTCCTGTGTAAGCTCCATTGGCGCCAGGACGGTTCCAAATCACGCCAAAGCAATGAAGACGTTCTGCGGTCTTCAAACTATCGCCGTCGGCAGCAAGCCAAACTTCTTCGGTTGACTATTTACCTAGCAGCTGCAATATCTACCATTACTCCTTCCCATCTCTACCCGATGAACCGAACTCGACCAACTATGTATCCTATTATATATAATCTAGCTAACTATAAGGTCATGTGTGTGCATATATTAATCTGTGTGTGTTTGTGCTGCCACTTATTTTAGTATTAATTAATATGTTTTTATTACTGCGTGTATGCATGTATTAATTTGTGCCATGATCTATTTTAATATTAATATGTTTTTAGTAATGTGTTTGTTTTTTATTATCTTTTGGGTTTTTTTAATGCAATGGCACTAAGTTGTTTCCCCCTAAAAAAAAAAGACTTATAAAAACCTTTACTATTTTATACAACCGGTAAACTCTCTTTTTCTCTCTCGCTAACTCCTTAATTCAATATCTATACATTAAGTTGAAAATGATCCCGACACACGACAGGAGTAGGAGCAGCAGGAAAAATCCATGGCAAAGACGGAGTAGGGCGGTTGTTGGTGATAATTTGGATTATGTGCTTGGCCGGTACTGTAGCAACAGCTGCAACTACCAATTGTGATCAGGTAAACAAGGCCTTGGCGCCCTGCCAATCTTATTTGCAGGCTGCTGTCATCCTCCGCCCAAGCCCCCAATGCTGTGCCAGGGCTCAGTCCCTTGATGCAGGGGGCAGAGCCACGTTCATCCTTAGCCCAAATTTCTTTTGTATGCACCTGACAATAACGACGGTAAATACCATCGTTATTGATAATTTCCCGTCAATAAATTATAATTTTTTATTCTTTGATTGATAATAGTCCGGGTAAAAAATTTTAAAACAGTTTAGCCCGGGTAACTTTCAAATTCTGGCTCCGCCCCTGCCTTGATGGCACGGCTAGAATTTCTCCGGGAAGCAAGAAAGGCATATGCTCCTGTCTAAGCTCCATTTGCGCCAGGACGGTTCCAAATCACGCCAAAGCAATGAAGACATTATGCGGTCTTCAAACTATCGTCGTCAGCAGCAAGCCAAACTGCTCCGGTTGACTATTTACCTAGCAGCTGCAATATCTACCGTTACTCCTTCCCATCTCTACCCGATGAACCGAACTCGACCAACTATCTATCCTATTATATATAATCTAGCTAACTATAAGGTCATGTGTGTGCATATATTAATCTGTGTGTGTTTGTGCTGCCACTTATTTTAGTATTAATTAATATGTTTTTATTACTGCGTGTATGCATGTATTAATTTGTGCCATGATCTATTTTAATATTAATATGTTTTTAGTAATATGTTTGTTTTTTATTATCTTTTGGGTTTTTTTTAATGAAATGGCACTAAGCTGTTTCCCCTCCACAAAAAAAAGTCTTATACAAACATTTACTATTTTATACAACTGGTAAACTCTCTCTTTCTCTCTCGCTAACTCCTTAATTCAATATGTATACATTAAGTTGAAAATGATCCCGACACACGACAGGAGTAGGAGCAGCAGGAAAAATCCATGGCAAAGACGGAGTAGGCCGGTTGTTGGTGATAATTTGGATTATGTGCTTGGCCGGTACTGTAGCAACAACTGCAACTACCAATTGTGATCAGGTAAACAAGGCATTGGCGCCCTGCCAATCTTATTTGCAGGCTGCTGCCATCCTCCGCCCAAGCCCCAGTGATGTGCCGGGGCTCAATCCCTTGATGCAGGGGGCGGAGCCACGTTCATCCTTAGCCCAAATTTCTTTTGTATGCATCTGACAATAACGACGGTAAATACCGTCGTTATTGATAATTTCCCGTCAATAAAGTGTAATTTTTTATTCTTTGATTGATAATAGTCCGGGTAAAAATTTTTAAAACAGTTTAGCCCGTGTAACTTTCAAATTCTGGCTCCGCCCCTGCCTTGATGGCACGGCTAGAATTTCTCCGGGAAGCAAGACTGACATATGCTCCTGTCTAAGCTCCATTGGCGCCAGGACGGTTCCAAATCACGCCAAAGCAATGAAGACATTCTGCGGTCTTCAAACTATCGCCGTCGGCAGCAAGCCAAACTTCTTCGGTTTACTATTTACCTAGCAGCTGCAATATCTATCGTTACTCCTTCCCATCTCTACCCGATGAACCGAACTCGACCAACTATCTATCCTATTATATATAATCTAGCTAACTATAAGGTCATGTGTGTGCTTATATTAATCTGTGTGTGTTTGTGCTGCCACTTATTTTAGTATTAATTAATATGTTTTTATTACTGCGTGTATGCATGTATTAATTTGTGCCATGATCTATTTTAATATTAATATGTTTTTAGTAATGTGTTTGTTTTTTATTATCTTTTGGGTTTTTTTAATGAAATGACACTAAGCTGTTTCCCCCTCAAAAAAAAGACTTATAAAAACCTTTACTATTTTATAAAACCGGTAAACTCTCTTTTTCTCTCTCGCTAACTCCTTAATTCAATATCTATACATTAAGTTGAAAATGATCCCGACACACGACAGGAGTAGGAGCAGCAGGAAAAATCCATGGCAAAGACGGAGCAGGCCGGTTGTTGGTGATAATTTGGATTATGTGCTTGGCCGGTACTGTAGCAACAGCTGCAACTACCAATTGTGATCAGGTAAACAAGGCATTGGCGCCCTGCCAATCTTATTTGCAGGCTGCTGCCATCCTCCGCCCAAGCCCCAGTGATGTGTCGGGGCTCAGTCTCTTGATGCAGGGGGCGGAGCCACGTTCATCCTTAGACCAAATTTCTTTTGTATGCATCTGACAATAACGACGGTAAATATCGTCGTTATTGATAATTTCCCGTCAATAAAGTGTGATTTTTTATTCTTTGATTGATAATAGTCCGGGTAAAAATTTTTAAAACAGTTTAGCCCGGGTAACTTTCAAATTCTTGCTCCGCCCCTGCCTTGATGGCACGGCTAGAATTTCTCCGGGAAGCAAGACTGACATATGCTCCTGTCTAAGCTCCATTGGCGCCAGGAAGGTTCCAAATCACGCCAAAGCAATGAAGACGTTCTGCGGTCTTCAAACTATCGCCGTCGGCAGCAAGCCAAACTTCTTCGGTTGACTATTTACCTAGCAGCTGCAATATCTACCGTTACTCCTTCCCATCTCTACCCGATGAACCGAACTCGACCAACTATCTATCCTATTATATATAATCTAGCTAACTATAAGGTCATGTGTGTGCATATATTAATCTGTGTGTGTTTGTGCTGCCACTTATTTTAGTATTAATTAATATGTTTTTATTACTGCGTGTATGCATGTATTAATTTGTGCCATGATCTATTTTAATATTAATATGTTTTTAGTAATATGTTTGTTTTTTATTATCTTTTGGGTTTTTTTTAATGAAATGGCACTAAGCTGTTTCCCCTCCACAAAAAAAAGTCTTATACAAACATTTACTATTTTATACAACTGGTAAACTCTCTCTTTCTCTTTCGCTAACTCCTTAATTCAATATGTATACATTAAGTTGAAAATGATCCCAACACACGTCAGGAGTAGGAGCAGCAGGAAAAATCCATGGCAAAGACGGAGCAGGCCGGTTGTTGGTGATAATTTGGATTATGTGCTTGGCCGGTACTGTAGCAACAGCTGCAACTACCAATTGTGATCAGGTAAACAAGGCATTTGCGCCCTGCCAATCTTATTTGCAGGCTGCTGCCATCCTCCGCCCAAGCCCCAGTGATGTGCCGGGGCTCAATCCCTTGATGCAGGGGGGCGGAGCCACGTTCATCCTTAGCCCAAATTTCTTTTGTATGCATCTGACAATAACGACGGTAAATACCGTCGTTATTGATAATTTCCCGTCAATAAAGTGTAATTTTTTATTCTTTGATTGATAATAGTCCGGGTAAAAATTTTTAAAACAGTTTAGCCCGTGTAACTTTCAAATTCTGGCTCCGCCCCTGCCTTGATGGCACGGCTAGAATTTCTCCGGGAAGCAAGACTGACATATGCTCCTGTCTAAGCTCCATTGGCGCCAGGACGGTTCCAAATCACGCCAAAGCAATGAAGACATTCTGCGGTCTTCAAACTATCGCCGTCGGCAGCAAGCCAAACTTCTTCGGTTTACTATTTACCTAGCAGCTGCAATATCTATCGTTACTCCTTCCCATCTCTACCCGATGAACCGAACTCGACCAACTATCTATCCTATTATATATAATCTAGCTAACTATAAGGTCATGTGTGTGCTTATATTAATCTGTGTGTGTTTGTGCTGCCACTTATTTTAGTATTAATTAATATGTTTTTATTACTGCGTGTATGCATGTATTAATTTGTGCCATGATCTATTTTAATATTAATATGTTTTTAGTAATGTGTTTGTTTTTTATTATCTTTTGGGTTTTTTTAATGAAATGACACTAAGCTGTTTCCCCCTCAAAAAAAAGACTTATAAAAACCTTTACTATTTTATAAAACCGGTAAACTCTCTTTTTCTCTCTCGCTAACTCCTTAATTCAATATCTATACATTAAGTTGAAAATGATCCCGACACACGACAGGAGTAGGAGCAGCAGGAAAAATCCATGGCAAAGACGGAGCAGGCCGGTTGTTGGTGATAATTTGGATTATGTGCTTGGCCGGTACTGTAGCAACAGCTGCAACTACCAATTGTGATCAGGTAAACAAGGCATTGGCGCCTTGCCAATCTTATTTGCAGGCTGCTGCCATCCTCCGCCCAAGCCCCAGTGATGTGTCGGGGCTCAGTCTCTTGATGCAGGGGGCGGAGCCACGTTCATCCTTAGACCAAATTTCTTTTGTATGCATCTGACAATAACGACGGTAAATATCGTCGTTATTGATAATTTCCCGTCAATAAAGTGTGATTTTTTATTCTTTGATTGATAATAGTCCGGGTAAAAATTTTTAAAACAGTTTAGCCCGGGTAACTTTCAAATTCTTGCTCCGCCCCTGCCTTGATGGCACGGCTAGAATTTCTCCGGGAAGCAAGACTGACATATGCTCCTGTCTAAGCTCCATTGGCGCCAGGAAGGTTCCAAATCACGCCAAAGCAATGAAGACGTTCTGCGGTCTTCAAACTATCGCCGTCGGCAGCAAGCCAAACTTCTTCGGTTGACTATTTACCTAGCAGCTGCAATATCTACCGTTACTCCTTCCCATCTCTACCCGATGAACCGAACTCGACCAACTATCTATCCTATTATATATAATCTAGCTAACTATAAGGTCATGTGTGTGCATATATTAATCTGTGTGTGTTTGTGCTGCCACTTATTTTAGTATTAATTAATATGTTTTTATTACTGCGTGTATGCATGTATTAATTTGTGCCATGATCTATTTTAATATTAATATGTTTTTAGTAATATGTTTGTTTTTTATTATCTTTTGGGTTTTTTTTAATGAAATGGCACTAAGCTGTTTCCCCTCCACAAAAAAAAGTCTTATACAAACATTTACTATTTTATACAACTGGTAAACTCTCTCTTTCTCTTTCGCTAACTCCTTAATTCAATATGTATACATTAAGTTGAAAATGATCCCAACACACGTCAGGAGTAGGAGCAGCAGGAAAAATCCATGGCAAAGACGGAGCAGGCCGGTTGTTGGTGATAATTTGGATTATGTGCTTGGCCGGTACTGTAGCAACAGCTGCAACTACCAATTGTGATCAGGTAAACAAGGCATTTGCGCCCTGCCAATCTTATTTGCAGGCTGCTGCCATCCTCCGCCCAAGCCCCAGTGATGTGCCGGGGCTCAATCCCTTGATGCAGGGGGGCGGAGCCACGTTCATCCTTAGCCCAAATTTCTTTTGTATGCATCTGACAATAACGACGGTAAATACCGTCGTTATTGATAATTTCCCGTCATTAAAGTGTCATTTTTTATTCTTTGATTGATAATAGTCCGGGTAAAAATTTTTAAAACAGTTTAGCCCGTGTAACTTTCAAATTCTGGCTCCGCCCCTGCCTTGATGGCACGGCTAGAATTTCTCCGGGAAGCAAGACTGACATATGCTCCTGTCTAAGCTCCATTGGCGCCAGGACGGTTCCAAATCACGCCAAAGCAATGAAGACGTTCTGCGGTCTTCAAACTATCGCCGTCGGCAGCAAGCCAAACTTCTTCGGTTGACTATTTACCTAGCAGCTGCAATATCTACCGTTACTCCTTCCCATCTCTACCCGATGAACCGAACTCGACCAACTATCTATCCTATTATATATAATCTAGCTAACTATAAGGTCATGTGTGTGCTTATATTAATCTGTGTGTGTTTGTGCTGCCACTTATTTTAGTATTAATTAATATGTTTTTATTACTGCGTGTATGCATGTATTAATTTGTGCCATGATCTATTTTAATATTAATATGTTTTTAGTAATGTGTTTGTTTTTTATTATCTTTTGGGTTTTTTTAATGAAATGACACTAAGCTGTTTCCCCCTCAAAAAAAAGACTTATAAAAACCTATACTATTTTATACAACCGGTAAACTCTATCTTTCTCTCTCGCTAACTCCTTAATTCAATATCTATACATTAAGTTGAAAATGATCCCGACACACGACAGGAGTAGGAGCAGCAGGAAAAATCCATGGCAAAGACGGAGCAGGCCGGTTGTTGGTGATAATTTGGATTATGTGCTTGGCCGGTACTGTAGCAACAGCTGCAACTACCAATTGTGATCAGGTAAACAAGGCATTGGCGCCCTGCCAATCTTATTTGCAGGCTGCTGCCATCCTCCGCCCAAGCCCCAGTGATGTGTCGGGGCTCAGTCTCTTGATGCAGGGGGCGGAGCCACGTTCATCCTTAGACCAAATTTCTTTTGTATGCATCTGACAATAATGACGGTAAATACCGTCGTTATTGATAATTTCCCGTCAATAAAGTGTGATTTTTTATTCTTTGATTGATAATAGTCCGGGTAAAAATTTTTAAAACAGTTTAGCCCGGGTAACTTTCAAATTCTGGCTCCGCCCCTGCCTTGATGGCACGGCTAGAATTTCTCCGGGAAGCAAGACTGACATATGCTCCTGTCTAAGCTCCATTGGCGCCAGGATGGTTCCAAATCACGCCAAAGCAATGAAGACGTTCTGCGGTCTTCAAACTATCGCCGTCGGCAGCAAGCCAAACTTCTTCGGTTGACTATTTACCTAGCAGCTGCAATATCTACCGTTACTCCTTCCCATCTCTACCCGATGAACCGAACTCGACCAACTATCTATCCTATTATATATAATCTAGCTAACTATAAGGTCATGTGTGTGCATATATTAATCTGTGTGTGTTTGTGCTGCCACTTATTTTAGTATTAATTAATATGTTTTTATTACTGCGTGTATGCATGTATTAATTTGTGCAATGATCTATTTTAATATTAATATGTTTTTAGTAATGTGCTTGTTTTTTATTATCTTTTGGGTTTTTTTAATGAAATGGCATTAAGTTGTTTCCCCCTCCAAAAAAAAAAGACTTATAAAACCTTTACTATTTTATACAACCGGTAAACTCTCTTTTTCTCTCTCGCTAACTCCTTAATTCAATATCTATACATTAAGTTGAAAATGATCCCGACACACGACAGGAGTAGGAGCAGCAGGAAAAATCCATGGCAAAGACGGAGTAGGGCGGTTGTTGGTGATAATTTGGATTATGTGCTTGGCCGGTACTGTAGCAACAGCTGCAACTACCAATTGTGATCAGGTAAACAAGGCCTTGGCGCCCTGCCAATCTTATTTGCAGGCTGCTGTCATCCTCCGCCCAAGCCCCCAATGCTGTGCCAGGGCTCAGTCCCTTGATGCATGGGGCGGAGCCACGTTCATCCTTAGCCCAAATTTCTTTTGTATGCATCTGACAATAACGACGGTAAATACCGTCGTTATTGATAATTTCCCGTCAATAAATTGTAATTTTGTATTCTTTGATTGATAATAGTCCGAGTAGAAATTTTTAAAACAGTTTAGCCCGGGTAACTTTCAAATTCTGGCTCCGCCCCTATCTTGATGGCACGGCTAGAATTTCTCCGGGAAGCAAGACAGGCATATGCTCCTGTCTAAGCTCCATTGGCGCCAGGACGGTTCCAAATCACGCCAAAGCAATGAAAACGTTCTGCGGTCTTCAAACTATCGTCGTCGGCAGCAAGCCAAACTGCTCCGGTTGACTATTTACCTAGCAGCTGCAATATCTACCGTTACTCCTTCCCATCTCTACCCGATGAACCGAACTCGACCAACTATCTATCCTATTATATATAATATAGCTAACTATAAGGTCATGTGTGTGCATATATTAATCTGTGTGTGTTTGTGCTGCCACTTATTTTAGTATTAATTAATATGTTTTTATTACTGCGTGTATGCATGTATTAATTTGTGCCAGGATCTATTTTAATATTAATATGTTTTTAGTAATGTGTTTGTTTTTTATTATCTTTTGGGTTTTTTTTAATGAAATGCACTAAGATGTTTCCTCTCCACAAAAAAAGTCTTATACAAACCTTTACTATTTTATACAACCGGTAAACTCTCTCTTTCTCTCTCGCTAACTCCTTAATTCAATATCTATACATTAAGTTGAAAATGATCCCGACACACGACAGGAGTAGGAGCAGCAGGAAAAATCCATGGCAAAGACGGAGTAGGCCGGTTGTTGGTAATAATTTGGATTATGTGCTTGGCCGGTACTGTAGCAACAGCTGCAACTACCAATTGTGATCAGGTAAACAAGGCCTTGGCGCCCTGCCAATCTTATTTGCAGGCTGCTGTCATCCTCCGCCCAAGTCCCCAGTGTTGTGCCGGGGCACAGTCCCTTGATGCAGGGGGCGGAGCCACGTTCATCCTTAGCCCAAATTTCTTTTGTATGCATCTGACAATAACGACGGTAAATACCGTCTTTATTGATAATTTCCCGTCAATTAATTGTAATTTTTTATTCTTTGATTGATAATAGTCCGGGTAAAATTTTTTAAAGCAGTTTAGCCCGGGTAACTTTCAAATTCTGGCTCCGCCCCTACCTTGATGTCACGGCTAGAATTTCTCCGGGAAGCAAGACAGGCATATGCTCCTGTCTAACCTCCATTGGCGCCAGAACGGTTCCAAATCACGCCAAAGCAATGAAGACGTTCTGCGGTCTTCAAACTATCGCCGTCGGCAGCAAGCCAAACTGCTCCGGTTGACTATTTACCTAGCAGCTGCAATATCTACCGTTACTCCTTCCCATCTCTACCCGATGAACCAACTCGACCAACTATCTATCCTATTATATATAATATAGCTAACTATAAGGTCATGTGTGTGCATATATTAATCTGTTTGTGTTTGTGCTGCCACTTATTTTAGTATTAATTAATATGTTTTTATTACTGCGTGTATGCATGTATTAATTTGTGCCATGATCTTTTTTAATATTAATATGTTTTTAGTAATGTGTTTGTTTTTTATTATCTTTTGGGTTTTTTTTAATTAAATGGCACTAAGATGTTTCCCTCCACAAAAAAAGTCTTATACAAACCTTTACTATTTTATACAACCGGTAAATTCTCTCTTTCTCTCTCGCTAACTCCTTAATTCAATATCTATACATTAAGTTGAAAATGATCCCGACACACGACAGGAGTAGGAGCAGCAGGAAAAATCCATGGCAAAGACGGAGCAGGCCGGTGGTTGGTGATAATTTGGATTATGTGCTTGGCCGGTACTGTAGCAACAGCTGCAACTACCAATTGTGATCATGTAAACAAGGTCTTGGCGCCCTGCCAATCTTATTTGCAGGCTATTGTCATCCTCCGCCCAAGCCCCCAGTGTTGTGCTGGGGCTCAGTCCCTTGATGCAGGGGGCGGAGCCACGTTCATCCTTAGCCCAAATTTCTTTTGTATGCATCTGACAATAACGACGGTAAATACCGTCTTTATTGATAATTTCCCGTCAATAAATTGTAATTTTTTATTCTTTGATTGATAATAGTCCGAGTAAAAATTTTTAAAACAGTTTAGCCCGTGTAATTTTCAAATTCTGGCTCCGCCCCTGCCTTGATGGCACGGCTAGAATTTCTCCGGAAAGCAAGACAGGCATATGCTCCTGTCTAAGCTCCATTGGCGCCAGGACGGTTCCAAATCACGCCAAAGCAATGAAGACGTTCTGCGGTCTTCAAACTATCGACGTCGACAGCAAGCCAAACTGCTCCGGTTGACTATTTACCTAGCAGCTGCAATATCTACCGTTACTCCTTCCCATCTCTACCCGATGAACCGAACTCGACCAACTATCTATCCTATTATATATAATCTGGCTAACTATAAGGTCATGTGTGTGCATATATTACTCTGTGTGTGTTTGTGCTGCCACTTATTTTAGTATTAATTAATATGTTTTTATTACTGTGTGTATGCATGTATTAATTTGTGTTAGGATCTATTTTAATATTAATATGTTTTTAGTAATGTGTTTGTTTTTTATTATCTTTTGGGTTTTTTTAATGAAATGGCACTAAGCTGTCCCCCCCCCCCCCCAAAAAAAAAGTCTTATACAAACCTTTACTATTTTATACAACCGGTAAACTCTCTCTTTCTCTCTCGCTAACTCCTTAATTCAATATCTATACATTAAGTTGAAAATGATCCCGACACACGACAAGAGTAGGAGCAACAGGAAAAATCCATGGCAAAGACGGAGCAGGCCGGTTGTTGGTGATAATTTGTTTTTAGTAATGTGTTTCTTTTTTATTATCTTTTGGGTTTTTTTTAATGAAATGGCACTAAGCTGTTTCCTCCCCCCCCCCTAAAAAAAGTCTTATACAAACCTTTACTTTTTTATACAACCGGTAAACTCTCTCTTTCTCTCTCGTTAACTCTTTAATTCAATATCTGTACATTAAGTTGAAAATGATCCCGACACACGACAGGAGTAAGAGCAGCAGGAAAAATCCATGGCAAAGACGGAGCAGGGCGGTTGTTGGTGATAATTTGGATTATGTGCTTGGCCGGTACTGTAGCAACAGCTGCAACTACCAATTGTGATCAGGTAAACAAGGCCTTGGCGCCCAGCCAATCTTATTTGCAGGCTGCTGCCATCCTCCGCCCAAGCCCCCAGTGCTGTGCCGGGGCTCAGTCCTTTGATGCAGGGGGCGGAGCCACGTTCATCCTTAGCCCAAATTTCTTTTGTATGCATCTGACAATAACGACGGTAAATACTGTCGTTATTGATAATTTCCCGTCAATAAAGTGTAATTTTTTATTCTTTGATTGATAATAGTCCGGGTAAAAATTTTTAAAACAGTTTAGCCCGGGTAACTTTCAAATTCTGGATGCTCCTGTCTAAGCTCCATTGGCGCCAGGACGGTTCCAAATCACGCCAAAGCAATGAAGACGTTTTGCGGTTTTCAAACTATCGTCGTCGGGAGCAAGCCAAACTGCTCCGGTTGACTATTTACCTAGCAGCTGCAATATCTACCGTTACTCCTTCCCATCTCTACCCGATGAACCGAACTCGACCAACTATCTATCCTATTATATATAATTTAGCTAACTATAAGGTCATGTGTGTGCATATATTAATCTGTGTGTGTTTGTGCTGCCACTTATTTTAGTATTAATTAATATGTTTTTATTACTGCGTGTATGCATGTATTAATTTGTGCCAGGATCTATTTTAATATTAATATATTTTTTGTAATGTGTTTGTTTTTTATTATCTTCATTCTTATATTTTCTAATTATTTAAATCTAACATTAATTAATCCCTATTATCCAAATGATGTGAGATTTCAAAATGAGTGATTGTGAAATTAACGAGAAAACAGTAGTGAAAGATATAAAGTATAAGGGTAGTGAAGAAAAAGTGAAAAAAAGGGGGGAAAAAAGTGTAGTCAATATATATATACATATATAACTTAAAAGAAGAAAAAACAGAAACTTTTCAAATAATCCATCTATATATATGTGTGAACATTCATCAGCTTAGTTTGTTGTAAGCTAAAAAAACACCATTATGTGTAAGAACATTGCAGATTAGTTTATAAATTAATTTAGTATAATCTAAAAAATATAACAATATTAATTTGGGTTAATTAAATCTAGGTAGTAATATTTTTACAATTATAATATAAGAATGTGTTTGAAGGTTGGGTTTTCGACGTCAATGGGATATATTTATTTCAGATCCAAATATTTTAAATTATTGTAAACCTTACTATCTTTATTGTTATACATGCGATTCAAATTTTTTTTTTTTTTATAGTGTATATAACTATCTTCTATTATGAATATAATAGAATAGAACCCTTTTTTTATATATATAATCAAACCAACTATGAATATTTTTGACCAATACCACAAACCCTTATCAATTTTTCTCCTCGAGCTAAATATTTTAATTAGTTGTGTATAACATTGTAACCCAAATCTCTCAGCCATCCCATTTGAATAAGCAAAGAAAAAAGTAGAAAAGAAAATGAAGAAAAGAGGAGGAAATTAGTATATAAATAAATAAAACTAGCCTCATGAAACAAAATATATATATAAGAGAGGAATAGTGTTAGTTTAAAGAAAAATGCTGCTGAGTGTTAAAAAATTCTTCAAATATTGGGTTTGAATAAATTAAATTGGTCTGCTAATGATTTTGGGCCCTTAAGTTTTGAAATGGACTTCCAAAGAAAATACAAATGCAATTTATTATTAATGTTTACCATATATAGTTACTTAATTATATTTGACAGCTTATTTTATTAGATAAAACAATACATAATTATTAATTACTGATTCTATAAGAACATATCTTATTGAGATTTAATAATATAATTTTGAGTTTACACCTTCATGAAAGACTCTCCACCTCAATATTCTCATAATCAATTAGCAATGATAGAATTATAAAACCCTAAGTTAATGTGACTTTGAATTCTCTTAGCCAACAATAAAAATACATGATGCGTAAAATTGATATTATTCCTATATATATATATATATATATATATATATATATATATATATATATATATATATATATATATATATATATATATATATATATATATATATATATATATATATATATATATATATATATTATTTAAAAAATGCACTGAAACGAATGGTAGGGAATTCCAAAAAATTAATGGGTCATGGAATATGAAAGTGTTTATCTTTCTTTCTAAAAATCTTTGGAATTTTTTTAAATGAAATGTGAAGTAATTTTATTCTCGGCTTATACGGTGGGATGCCTAGAAAAAATCAAAATACTAGAAAAAAGTTATTTTTTTATATTAATTGTATAAAATGTTAAACAAAATTATTTAGAGTTACTTTGTCACTATAATAGTCAATTTCATAATAATACATAAAAATGAGTTAGTTCATTATATATCTTCAAGCTAGTAAATTACACAAGATTATTACCACTTTTTTCCTTTTGTTTTGTTCATATGAATTATTTTACTTAAATTAACACATGTAATAGTTGTGATCATATTAAGGTTAAACATCTATGAAAGAAAAAACTTAATAGTTGTGTTAATATTAAAAATTTAAGCATTATTTAATAGTATGTTATAAGCTGGATATTTGTTTTGTTGCCCAACAAAAACAATTAAGTGCAAATTAAGACATAATTTATGATGAATTAAGATAGTTCAATAAGAAATTCGACAGTTTTATCCGATGTGTCTTAACACCTTCTACATATAGAGTAATTAAACATTCTTTTAGGTAGTACAAATGTTTCATTTTTGGAAAAAAAAAAAAAATTATATCAAACAAGCTATTTATAATGAAATTAAAGCCAATAGAAATATTAGCCAAAGTAACATCAATAGAATTATTTTTCATGAAGAATGGTGGCTATAATATAATAAATTTTCAGTTTGATAATTTTAGTTTTAAAATAATAAAGCTATATTATTATTTAATTAGGTTTCAGCTTTTAATTAATTAATCATCTATATAAGAAATTGATAATTTCATTTTTTTTAATGAAAAACGAAAGTTGGGGGAATTAGGTGGGCTGGACTGGGTTAGGTTAGTTTTAAAGTAACATATTTATTTCATTGATTATTTTAATAAAGATAAAACTTCTTTAATTAGGCTTGCAATTCTTTTAAAAATTTAAAAATAATAACAATAATAAATAAATAATATGTAGTTAGAAAAAATATGATGAAAAATTTATCATAATAAGATATATAAACTTTATGGTAAATAACTTAACTTTAACTTAACTAATTTTATTTGGATGTAGTTTTTATTCAAAATGATATTTTTAATAAAGGTAAGTTGCTGCAAAATAAAATGTTATAAATATATATAGACACCGTTATAAATGAAATAAAATGGGCTAGACTTTTCTTCATTTATTTATTTTCCTCTACTATAGGCTTTATATTTTTATTTTATAGATGGATCAAAGTCAAAGACAGATTGAATGAATAGTTTTGGACTAATATTGTTTCTATATTACCTAGGCCCAAATCGAAAAGGTTTTGATTCTTTTGAATTAATAATAAGAAAATAATAAATTATCCAGTCAATCATGGTCCATACATTTAAATGCAACTCATTTTTATTTTAAACAAATTATTGATGAAAACCAAATCATATAAGAATACAAGAAATGATAGCTTAAAATTACATTTTATTAGTACATACTTTAATGTACATCTAAATAAATTTTTTTTTTTTAAATGCCACTAACTACTGATGTAGAGGTATAAAGGTATCATGATCTCTTATATTCATTTATTTTGCTTGATTTTACATTTATTTAGTTCAATGAAACATAATTTAATTTTGAAGCTTATGAGTTTGTATTGTTTCCATACTTCTTAATTATTCAAATTGATTATGTAATCACGTTCTTAATATAATTTGGATGTTTTTTTAGAGTTAGATTTCGATAATTATCTTTAAATAAAAATTGCCTAATTTTAAAATTAAATAAAAAAAATCTTGGATCATTATTTTTATGACTTAGGCCTAAGAAGAATGATCCGAAAATTCTTTAGATGTAATTTGTAATCGATCTAACTAATTTAATTGAACTACATATGTTGAAGTTTTAAGAATTTCAAAAAAAAAATGGATAAAAACAGTAATTTCATTTATTTATTTTTAAATAAAATGGTGAAAAGTGATCAAAAACATGTTTCAATTTATTAGGTTAGTTCCTTGTGCCTTTAGAAAAAGTCAAGCACTCCCGAAATGTGATATCTTGCCTTGAATCACTGATTGTTAATTTTACGTTGAGATTTTGTTTTTTCCATCCACATTACGATATAATGGTTTTCCACATTAAATGACAACTTCAAACCAACGTAGACTTGTTCTAAACTTCTTTAGGAGTATTCCTATATACTTGGTTTTCGAAGTAGGGGCATATAGTAAAGTTGATATTCTGGTATACTTTGGCTTACCTTTGGACGAACGGTGGTAAAGAAGATGGCTATGCAATTTATTAGAAGTCTAATTCCACAATCCTCTTTTAAACAAAATCATTGATGAAAACCAAATCATACAAGAATACAAGAAAGGATACATGAATACAAATGAGTCATTCATCAATGATCTTCCAAATAAGTTCATAACTAAAATGAAGACAAACAATATATCATGAATACATAGATAAATGAATATTTTATATAATAAAAATCAATAAAAATACAAATGTTAGTATATTACTTATTTTCTCTTTATATTGTTGAAGTTGACTCTAATCTTTTCTTTAGCTTCATCCATTTGTTCATAAATAAAACCCATGGCAGGCTTAACATCTGAATCCACCATTCTAAGTACTTTAATTAGAGGTCTCGCAGCTTTGAGACATGTAATTATATTTGACCATAATCGACTACCAATAACCATTGCCTCAATTTTCTTTCCATCAACCGTACTCGAGAATGAACTTGATTTCCAATTTCTTGAACTAAACATAGTCATTAGTGGAACTTTTAAATTAATAAAACTCCCTAATGTGAGATATGCAGTGGCAAATCTTGTCTTTGCCGGTCTAATCAAGTTTCTTCCATCAGTAAAATGTCGTAACATAGATATAAGTAGAGTTCTCGAGTATATATACCTTGTTATGCTTTTGGCACTCTGAATTGTCAAGGTATTTACATGTATTTTTTTCTCAAAATCTTCTAACATGAGATCAATACAATGGGCAGCACAAGGAGTCCAATATAACCTTTTTCTTTTTTCCATCAACAACTCACCAGCTAATTTGTAATTAGCAGTATTGTCACTAACTATTTGAACAACATTCTCTTCTCCAACTTCTTCTACAATTGCATCTAACATTTGAAATATCTTATCCGCTGTCTTAGAAATGTCAGAAGTGTCAATGGAAGTTAAAAAAACCGTTCCTTTAGGACTGTTAACCAAAAAATTGCATATAGAACGTCTTTTCTTATCAGTCCAACCATCCGACATAATTGAGCAACCTGTTTTTCTCCATTCTATCTTAAAATCTCTTAACAACTCGTGTGTTAGTTCCACATCTTTCTTTAGATATTTCACTCGTACTTCATGATAAGTAGGTGGCTTAAATCCTAGACCATGTCTAGCAACCATCTCAAGCGCTTTTTCAAAATAAGGATTTTTCACAACATTGAAAGGAATGGCACTAGTATAGAGAAAACGAGAGATCATTTGACAAACATCTTCCCTTAAATCTTTCTTAAATATTTCACTCACTGTTTTTTGTACGTTTGATCTCTTTATAAAAGATTGTCTCGCACCTTTGTCAATTTGTTTTGAAACAATTTGCATATCCTCTCCTTCATCATCTTCATTCTCATAAACATCTTTTTGTCTTTTTCTTTGTTTTGCCTCATCATTTTTCGATAAAAACTCTCTAACATTTAATTTCACATCATCAGGTACACTAATACAAGGCTCAGCATCTTTGTGTGTACAAGCTAAATGATGTTTGAAACGATATATTCCACCCGAGAATATTTTAGAGCAAAATTTGCATTTAACTTTCTTAGAATTGCTATCAACATCAATTCCATACTCCCAACCAATATCAGATCTATTTCCCGGTTTATTCTTACTTAACTTATGAGCAACATAACCCGATAATGACATTGTTTTATAAGTTAGACTAACTCTGCAAAATATAAAACAATAATATTTTAATAAATTAGATATGTCAAATATATTTATCATCTAGTATTAATTAATAAATTATATAAAATGTATGTAATGTAAATAATCATATATTATTTTTATTGTTGTTTATGTGGACATTTTCAAATGATAAAGGAGATTATAAGTTTATAAGTAACTTTTATAAATTAGGATAACTATTTAGTTACAGAAATTATAACTAAAATGCCTAACTAAATTATGATAAGAATAGTTGAAGTAACTAAACTAGGATTTATTATTAATAAAATAATACTACATAGATAATAGGGCAATGTCTAGGACAATGTTGAAAAGACAACACTCTGATTCATTGACAATGACTTGTCTTATAATATGTGTGAGTTGTAACTTATCACCATCTAACGGTAAAAAACAAAAAAGTAAAAAGTAAAGATACAACGAAGAATGAAAGAAATAGATATTACCTGACATTTAAAAGAAGAAAGGAAGAAGAGCACGGTCGGTAGTAGTGTTTTAGAGAGAGAAACCTTTAAGTTCTTCATTATCTTCCATTGATGAAAAAAAAGAAATATGTTTACGATTTGCCAATCTTAGATTCAAACAAAAGATGCAATTATTTTGAAGAAGTCGATGAGTCTTCATTAATACGAAGTAGTTGAGGTAATATTGGTTTAAATTTTGATATTTGAAAATGAGAAAAAGTAGAAATAATAAAACTTACCGATTTTTTCGTTTTTAACGTTTTCAACGGTTTGACCGAGTCAACACGCGAGTTAGCTTCGATTTTACACTTTTGCGTTTTTTTTGACTCGTGACTGGATTTCTTTAAGTAAAAACGCAAACTCAGACGAGTTTACGAGTTCACTCGCGATTTTGACAGCACTGCAATGCAAATGACTTCCATCAGGTATGTTCACACAATAACCTGAATTTTGAAAGGTACAAATGGACAATACCAAATTTCTTAAACCTAGCAGCTGATAAGCAAAGCTCAAACTTGCTCTAATGAGGATCATTTCATTACATTACATGACATGGGTGAATAACTATCTAACTAACTAACTAGTTAGTTAAGTTGGTTGGAGTTGATAGTAAATAAACAATAAATAGTAGTCAAGTAAAATTATTTAGATAATAGAGAGATGAATGGATCGGAGATGAGAATAACACTCATCACTTGACTCAAAGAGTTCCAAACAAACCCAACACACATGTGCACCACATACGCACTGCATATGGTTGCATCCATCGGTCTTCTCGATCGTATAATTGCAATTTGGACAGTTTTGGACGTTTTCTTTTCCTTTGGTCCACTCTCTCAAAGAAGAATCAGGATCCTCCTTGTACTCCCTATAATCCTTGCAGCTGATAGAAGGATGATACTCCAAATGACACCTCCTACATGTCTCCCAATAACACGCACCGCACACGTATACAGCCTCATCCTCGTCCTCCTCCGCCGCAGCTCTATAAACAGATGGACAATCCGGGGACGGGCAAAACCTCAGCTTTCCACCACTTGCCGCCACGTGGGTCGCCATGGATGCACGAAAAAGTTCGTCCAGCTGATGAGGATGATCATGAGTAGTCAATAACGCTCTTAAGTCTGTGAGTAGGAAACGGGATTTGCAACCCGCAAACATACAGCGCACGGGAAAACTTTCTCCTCGGTTTCGAATGGCTGAGCTGCACTGCTCAACCAAACATGTCCTGCAGAAGAGGTGACCGCAGTCTTCTAACTTGTAGGCATCCGTGTCTTCTACTTTGCACAAGCAGATTGGACATCCGACCACCTCCTCCTCCTGCTCGTCCAGACCGGCTGTTTGTGCGATGATTTCGTGAATGATCATCTCCGCTCTCTCTTTCTGTTCCTTGTTTCCATGCACGGAGATGATATGGAGACGAGCGTTTAGAGTAAAGCCCTCTGCCTCGGGTATTTTCTCCTTCAATCCGATAAGATCCGGACCAAACTTCTTTACCACTTGTTTCATCAGGTCTGGAGGTAATTCTGCTCCTCGGAGATGGATTTCTAATTCTTTCCCCGAGTACATTTCTAACAGAGATCCGATAATCTTCTGTTCAGCGTCGTCCACTTGCACCTTAGAACTGCCACCGAATATGAGTATGCACTGTCGATTTTTGTCAAAAAGAATATACGTGCCCGTCTGATCCATTATTGAATTCAAGCACACAACCCCTTCCCTCGAGTAGAGTAACTGTACCACTGCAGGAGTAAGGCTGTCATGAACTACCATTCTCCCTCGCATTAGTTCTTCAAGTGGACGACGTAATTCTGCCACCTTTCTCGTGGCATTGGCAGAAATATTCACTTTATAAGAACCATTATCATTTCTCTTACCGCTACAATAAACACCTGCAATCCAACAATAGATATATGATCGGTTAACTGCAAACGAACAATATATGTGTAAACATGATCTAGAAGAGAAGGATATTCATACATTATACCTCTCTTATGATGAAAGCTTTCAAGTACAGAAGTCAATTGCTTCTGGATAGACCGGTAAATAAGGATGTTGCAGGACAGTGAGCTATTAAACCATTGATGACACTTAATCTTTTGCCAAGGGAGACAGCCAGGCAAAACTTTTCCTTCAATTTGCTCCAAGGCTGTGGCTGCCTCCAAATGTAAACTTCCATCAAATGTCACAACAGCTTTCATGAAAGCATCCGCAGAATGTGGTTCCGAAACCTGGACAAGAACATGAGTTCGTCTGGGTATGAGTTTGGTGAATTCTTTGCAAAGTGCGTCTTCACAATCTACCCACTTAAGTTTATCTTCTGCTTTCTCTCTAAGCAAGATTAAATTTAGGATTCTAATGTCAGTCATCATCCTCAACCCATCTAAAATGTCCTCTTCAGAGAGTCCCAGATCAAGTCCTTTAATCACGACACCATCATTGGACTTGATGCTAGGTTCACAATATATGGTTCTTCCATAAAATAGTGATTTTCTTACAACATCTACGAATGGAAGAACATCCCCCGGATCGCATTTGACTACTGCAAATCCCTGACTGCGTCGACGGGGGAAATTTAGAGTCACTCTGATGGCAGGAAATGAGTACATAGCTGCAGAACCGCTCATTGAAGGAACTATCTCAAAAACGGCACCATCGAGTGTCACCGGACTTAACACAACAGCTTCCTCAACAGCATCGTGAGTAAGAAACGTAATCTTACCCCACCTTGTCCTTTTATCCTCCTGTGCACTAGTACTAGCAATATTGTCTCTCTGCACAGAACAAATTCCTGATGATATAGGAGTATTATCTTCTAAAAACATCAAAAGCTTCTTGTTATTGTTTCCAACATTTGCATCTGAACAGAACACATCAACTGACAATGTTTTTCTTTCAAGCTCTAGATGTTTTATATCAGCTCCAGAACCAAATAATGCAAAGGGAGGCATGGCCTTAAGATTGCTGCCTTTAGGGTACAAGAATTTCACAAAACATTCGTTTTGCAGCCACTTCCTTTCATACCCTAACAAAGTATTCACTTTGTTGCAGACGTTCTCCATGTGTTGCGAAGGAGCATATATATGAATAGCGTTCTGATCAACTTTAACTTCAATACCAATGCGCTCATCCATGAACGTTTTTCTTACTGATGAAACAATATAAACAAGGTAACTGGTAAACTTTCCGCAAAGCCTCCTAAGTGAGGTGCTTCCATAGCCATTCAGAACCGCTTGTTGAAGTTTGTGATGTTGCATGGTGGAGGCATCAAACAAAAAAGGGTGGGAAATGGTAGAGAAATCTTCATAGTCAACAGCTGTTGCACAGACTAAAAACTGATGAGTAGATGCAGAAGATAGAATTTCAACAAAAACTATCCAACTTGGCTTTTGACTGAAGACTAGTAGTGAAGAAGTAGGGTGAAGCTGGACATGCCTACCAGTTAAAGCCACCTCATAACCAAGTCTATCGTGCCCAGAATACATGGCGACGTTCTCTGCCAGTGAAGACAATATAGCTTTTTTCAGATATTTGTCAACGTCTTCACTAGGCACATGAGGGTTCCAACACCAGTAATTTGGAATAATAAAACCAAATTCTTTTCTCAAACAAATTTCTAGTTCCAAAATCATGTCATCACATCTTCGCATGGACTTGGCATTTATACTATTTTCCCAACACCACTTGCTTCTTCTTTCCAAAGGTACCGCCTTCCATTCCTTGTAAACAGCAAGCATAGTGAAAAGGTCTCCATCACGATGACAAAATTTTACCTTGTAGCGATCAGATTTATGTTTATTTTCTTCGTTACCATATCTGCAGAATATACTGCTTGCATTTGCAGTGACAGCAGCAAGAACTAGACCCTCTTTCCCCAAATTATTGTAGAAGCATTCCAGAATTAATTTACCTAACCTAGGCTCAATTCCCAATCGAACCAATTTCTTTCCTTCCCCTGTTAATTCCAACAGCCCTTCTTCTATCGAAACAACAGCTCCCAGCTGAATTAAATTCTGAATGGCCTTGTCAATTGCATCAGCATTAGGTGCATCAATGAAATCAAAACTCAATACATCTTTTACACCCATGGCAATTATTCTTAGAACTACAATTCCAAGATGAACTCTACAAATCTCCGGTTCCTGGTGAGGAGGCATCTGTTCAAAGTCATCTTTCGAATACAATCGGTAACATTTTCCAGGAGCTGTTCTCCCAGCACGACCAGCCCGTTGTTCTGCAGAACTCTGACTTATACTGCAAACTTTGAGAACATTCATACATGTACCATGTTCGAATCTTCTCAGCTTCATCATCCCAGAATCTACAACATACTTCACTCCAGGAATTGTCAAAGATGTCTCAGCAACATTAGTGGAAAATATCACCTTTCTTTTCCCTTGGGGGTAGTCAAGAAAGATGCGATGTTGATCTTCAAATGATAGCTTGCCATGCAAAGGCAATGTAACTGTATTAGGAGCCTGGAATGTTTCACTGGCCCATTCGACTTCCGTCTGAGATGTCAAGAATACAAGAATGGCACCATCTGCCTCTGTTCTGTGGATCTCAGACACCGCCTTCAAAACATCAGAAACATCCAGCTTGTTTGCAGAAGATACACCAGGGACATACTCTATGTCAACTGGAAAATTTCTTCCAATGACATCAAAGGTTCCACAACCAAAGTACTTAGCAAGCTTCTTCGCATCGGCGGTTGCAGACATTACGATAAGCGTTAAATCCTGTCTTCGAGAGATTAAGCTTTTAACCATTGCTAATAGAAGGTCAGTATTCAAACTTCTTTCATGAGCCTCATCTATAATGATACATGAAATCCCTGATAACGAATTATCTTCCAGGTAGTGCTGTAATAGGCAATGATCTGTCATGTATATCACCTTTGAATTACTTATTTCGTGATCCGATGAATAGGCAAGGCAGGAGACGATAGAAGAAGAACTGTTTTCATAACACCCGTAAGTCTCTTCTTTAACCCTTTTGGCTAATGAGACAGCCGCAATCCTTCGTAGTTGTGAACAGACGATGGACCCAATTGCTGAATCCGCAAGATATTGAACTAATTGGGTACTTTTTCCAGAGCCAGTCTCTCCTATTAGGACCATTACCTGTTCCAATGAATATATAAACAAGAAGAAAAATGAGAACATCAAACAAAACTCGATTAACATATAGGTCATATAAGTATCACTACTTCTAACTGTCACAGCACTACATGGAAGAACACATGTTGTATCATAGCCACCTCCAACGGAAAATAAAATGTAATGCTTAACATCCTGCAATTTGTTGTCTGTGTCCTATAAACAAAAAGCTTGTAAGGCGATGGAATACATTTAGGGGTCACTTGCTACCACCGAAAGTTAATACAAATCATTACATGGAAACTCAGCGAAAGTAAGTGGGGAAAATGTAACTGAAAGGTATCTGAATTGATGACAAAAAAAAGAACAGAGGATGTTTATTCCTTTCATTACAATCCAATCCAAATTAAGATCAGTAGTGCAGCAAAACTTCCATAATAAATGTCACTAAAGAAAGCAACTAACTGTACTTACCTTGTGAGATTTAAGATGTCGAAGTATTTCTCCACGAAAAGCATATAGTGGCAAACCATCCTCTAGCCGTCTGCATTCTCTCCTGATCAAGAAGCGAAATCGTTTGGCGTTAAAATTTCTTGTGAACTTGAACACGCTATCATGGGAGGATCTTCTTCCATCAAGGTGATGAATAAAACACTCCATAGAAGATTTAAACTCCAGTATCCTCTTCTCAATCAATAACGAAGAGAGATGGTCGGACGAATTCTTCAGCCATTCCTCTAAGAATTCGTCCATCCGCAGTTTAACGTCTTCAGCTGATAACACGTCCCTCCGGACTGCATTTCTAGAAGACTGACCTCCAAACATGGTGTAACTCTGAACAAATCGAAGAGATATCAAAATTAGCTGCTACTTTAAAGACTAATAACTTAATACAAGTTGATGCATATGCAAAATAAAGCTGCATGATCTATTTATGTACTTTTCAATGATCAGAAAGACAAACCTGGATTCAAAGCAGCCAAGTATTCGAAGTTGAGAAGGGACAAACTAAGCTATTCACAGATTTATTTTTAAATGAAACACAAACTGTGAATCAAGGATAAACCAACAACAGCAAATCAAGACTTAATTAAACATCATACTTCAGATTAATCAAACCCTAAACCGAAACATGAAATGTGTGAGGGGTTTAGCCGAGATTGATTCTCAAACGAAACCTTAAACTCAGCCCCAAATCAGTCATCTAATTGTTAGCCCTGCTATCAGAGATCATTAAAAAAACAAAATCTCCTGTTTTACAAACAAACCAAAACCCTATTCATACAAAATCGAAAACCCTAATAATAATTTAATACTAGTGATTACAAGCAGCATTCAAATAAGATCAATTCTAGCAGTTCATCATGATTTTCGAATGAGGACTTTGATCAGTGTTGGAATCCATAACCCAATATTTAGAACAGTCCCCATTTTAGGCATTCAACTTGTTTACTAACTCAAAATTGACATTTAAACTGAAATCAACCTTTCGAAATAGACAAGAGGCTGTTTGGTCTTCTTCCTTGGGGCCGTTTCAGCGGAAGGGACAAGGTCGGGCTACCGTCGTCGTCGTCATCGTCGCAGCAAAAAGGGAGATGCTGTGATTGAAAAGGCTAATGATCTTAGTTAGTGAAATGCAACTATGATTCTCTGTTTCATTGGATAAGTGAAACAATATTGGTGTTCATCAGTTCCATGTGAGTTTCAAGTGATATTTGTTGTGTTTATTCTATTTCTATGATTATTTATTAGTGTTAGTTTATTTCGGTTTGCATTGCTCAAAGTCAAATGGTTTTACTGTGAAAATATATTATGGTAAACATATGCTTTCCTCATCTCAGGAATTCTTGAATCTTTATCTCATGTTAAAAACATTTCAAAAAAAGTTGATTTATTTTACAAATATAAACTTGTGAAGTAATTGATTATATTTGTTGATCTGATCTTAAAAGTGCCAAGAACTATTTGTATATATTTTAAAAATTCAAAATGTGTGCCCACAAAGTGTTGTACATTCTGAAAGAGTGTGAAGCTGCTACCAATTTTGATAAATTTTAACATTGGATTTTCACTGTGAATTGTGTGGCTATAGATAAACTTTAGGTTCTAATATATTATATCAACTTTAGATTAACTAACTCTAAAATTTTATTAATTCAATTTATGAATTTTGAATAAATAAATTTAAAATAATTAAAATGAAAGATAATATAAAAAATATATTATTAATATATTAATTAATTCCAAATTAATTTAAATAAAGACCCAAATAAATAAAATAAAATAATTTGAGATAGATGATATATTCATTTTATACCAAATTATTTTTTTAATGACTAAATTAAAAAATAATTTAAAATAATTATTATATCCCTATTTAATCTAAAATTAATTATTTATATAAATCTAAAATATAAAAAAATAAATTAATAAACTAAACAACATAAATTTTATGTCTATTAAATAAGTTTGTGTATTTTTTAAAAATAAAAGTGGAAAAGTGATAAAATTCAAGACTGTTTGTTTTGAATTATTTGAGATTAATTTTAATTAATTGACCATTTCATCTTATATCTCTTGTTGATTATAAGGGTTTTAGGTTAAAAATAGATACTATTTAATGTGGCCTATTTGTGATTAAATTTTAAATATTTATTTGTTCATTATATATTCAAATTATCAATTAAAATATATATTAGGTATTTATTTGTGAAAATCTTAATTACATTGTACTACTCATAAATTATATATCAAAGAAATTTAAAAACATAATTATTTCAAATAAATTTTATCTAAAACATTATATATAATATAAATATAATTTTTCACACTAACCCTTAGGGTATAATATCAAATTTATTTCAAAGAAATGTTTAATTTGATTGATGTGATTATACACGAGAATGGCCAAGCAGTTCAGAAATAAAAAAAAGTGGTCCAATTTGTAAGGACATATTCAATTGATTAAAATTTGAATAGAAATCCCATTTTTATAATTCAATACCATATTGAAACCTTAATTATTGTTGCAGGTTTGTTTGAATAAACATCATAAAAATGTCCATTTTACATTTTTATTTGAATATGGTAATGTTTAATAACGTCAATGAGTATCTTTGAACAATGTATTTAAAATAGAAAATATGGCTTAATATAATAATAATAATAATAATAAGCCAATCAAAATAACATTATTCATTTAGCTTCAAAATATTATTTTTAAATATATTCGGTTCCAAAATAATAACATGAAAATGGAAGTTTCTTGGTTATATATATATATATATATATATATGAACCATCTATTTCGAAAATTTTAAAGTTAACATGATTGCTTTAATTACCTAAAATCAGATCATTGTTTAAATTTTATTTGTTTTATTCAAGAAAAATGATATTATTAGCTAACTTGAAATCATCCATTTATAATTTTATATTAAATGGAGGAAGAAAAGAAGATCCTGTTTGCTTACATGAAATGAACTATATAGATTTAACATCTCAATTGTCCATTTATATTTATATTTTTATTAACTTACAACTTTAGTTAGCAAATTTTGAGGATATATTTAAAACAATAATACACTTTGGGTTTATAAAGCTTAAAGAACACAATATCAATAGTTCACCCTAAATTTCAAGTTGTCAAAGTTTTTTTTTTTTTTTTTTATCTTAGTTTTAGTTTGAAGAGAGATATTATCTTATAAAGTAGTATATTTGTATGATAGTATCAAAATAACATATTTATAACACGACAAATTACTTAAAATATATTCATTAACCTTAACTGAGGAATCTTTTCATAATACCGTGTGATTCGTGTCTAGCCGTTGATATTGAATCATAGACCAATTTATAAATAAAATAAACTAGTTAGACATTTTTTAACTTGATTGACTTCAAGAAAAGGTTGGTTTTAAAATAAAAACGTGTAATATAGTTTAACAATTTTTATTTGGAGGTCATGTGTTGATTTGAAAGTATACTTTTAATTACAAGTTTATGGCCAATAAAATTCATCTCTACCCATGAAGCATGAAGGGGTATGAATTTAATTTTTTTCACTTTATAATTTAATTAGTTAATTAATTACCTCGTTTTTTATATATATCTGGATCATTGTATTCGAGTCATTAATAAATTGTTATTACTTACCTTCAAGATTGTGGGTGTAGCTTATGTGATGGGTTTAAACTAGCTCAAATAAAAGAGAGTCTTTCTTAAAATTATTTACTTAGGGGAGGATATATACAAATATACAATTAGGAATATATATATATATATATATATATATATATATATATTTATATATATATATAAAGTTAGAGTTAGATATTCAGAGACAGGCGAACGTATCGGATTTTATTATAATCACGGGTGATGAATCCTCACAGCGTTATCAGTAATCTAATTAGTCTATATCATTGTTTGGACTTCTCTCATATACTCGTCGTTGGAGTATTCCTCTCCGGTAAGATTTTTTCTTGTTATTATTCTTATT
Organism: Impatiens glandulifera; assembly: GCF_907164915.1. Taxonomy (NCBI): domain Eukaryota; kingdom Viridiplantae; phylum Streptophyta; class Magnoliopsida; order Ericales; family Balsaminaceae; genus Impatiens; species Impatiens glandulifera. Next base: position 50,948,323 of record NC_061867.1, on the reverse strand, counting down.
TTTGTAATCCAACATAAACATTTGGTTTGAATGCTACATGAAAAACATAAACCATGAAGACTTTATATTAGTGAACCTCTATAATATTAAAAAAATATTTTGGTGCAACTCACTCTAACATGAAACAATAAATTGTGTTGAATTCAATTAAATTATTATCATAATTAATTAATAATTTTTGTTTTAGAAAATTCAAAATTTTGTTTAAGGTTAGAATTTAAACTTGTTTTAATTTTAATTTTAGTTAATTTATCACCACAAACTAGTGAAAAAGAAATTGAATTTGTTAATTGTTAATATACTATTAAAATACAAATGGTGTTTATTCAATTAGAAAATGTTTGTTTGTATCTTGTTAATTTGGATAAGAATTATTTGGAAATTTTTATTCAGAATTTACATATCTCATAATATATTTATTTTTAACCATTTTTTTATTGATAATATTAACTTTCATTTAAAAAGAATAATAATAATAATAATAATAATAATAAATAATGATCACATGGTTAACAATATGTTTTTTTAAATAATTTAAATTTTAGTGATAATATGCACAAACATCTTTAAAGCAAAAACAATTATTATTTTTTAAAAGAACATTATAAAACTATATTTTTAACTAGTGAACTCATTAGAGTAGCTTTAATATTAAGAATCTTCTTATTAATTCAAAATACCAAAATGTCTTGGTTCCATATATTTTCTCTAGTTAATTTGTAAATTCATTGCTTTTCATATGAATTTAAGGGTAACTAGAATTTAATGTAATTTTTTTATGGTATATAATATATAAATAAAAGAGTTTTATACATTCTTAATCAATGTAAATTTCATTAAGGCAATATAAAGTACATTACATCAAATAAGATGTCTCCCTATTTCTCTCTAAAAAAAAGTAAAATTTAAATTACATTTTTTTTTTTAGTTTTTAAGAAATTGCTCATTTTATTTTTAGATTAAAAACATAATAATAGGTCATTAACATTTTAGGTTTAATATTTATAATTCAAATATCTGTATTCATTAAATTTGCATCTCAAATGTAAATTTAAATAAAAGCCTTAATTTATTTTTTTTAGTAATAAGCAACAAATTTGAGGTCTTTACATTATTAAAAAAAAAAGAAAAAAGAAAAAAAGAAAAGAGGTGTTACCAGCTGTAAAAAAAAATTAAGTTTCTAGACATGATTGTTTTAATTACCTATATATATATGAACCATCTATTTCAAAGTTTAACAAGAAAATTTTAAAGTTAACATGCATGATTGTTTTAATTACCTAAAATCAGATCATGGTTTAAATTCAAGAAAAATGACATTATTAGCCTATATATATATATAGCTTGAAATTATCTATTTATAATTTTATATTAAATGGAGGAAGAGAACCTGTTTGCTTACATAATGTCACAATCTACACCTGTTTGCTTACATAATGTCATAATCTACAAATTTAGCTAATTAAGCATTCAGAAATATCATAAATAGGTAAAGGGAGTGTACATACCATTTTCGTTACATTTAATTGAAAATAGTAATTTTTCTGCAAGCAATTTGGGAATATAGCTGTTATAAAAATAACATTTAGGGTTTCTACAAAAATGTAAAAAAAGTAAAAGAAAATATTAACGGCTGTCATAAATAATTACACAGGTTGGGTTTGTGTGTATATATATAAAATGTACCCATATTCTTTAAAATTTATATAACATGATAATATTAATAAAATGTACTCATATTATATAAATTTTTAGTTCCATTCTATAAACAAAAGAGTTTAAAAAAAATGCTAATTAATTTATATATGTTATATTATATACAATAAAATTGAGTTTATACTTTTTTTTTTTTTTTATCATCAAAGTGATTCGAAAGATATTTCAATTAGTGATGAAATAAACATATATATATATGACTGAAATAATGTATATAACAAATGAACAATTAACATGAGATCTAGTCATGGTATGAACCTTTCTTTATTGATTAAATATTCAAAATTCTAATGTGATTTCTTTTGACCACAAATGATTTTTGAAATCCATATAATGTGATTGTTATTATTTCTATATAATAACATAATTTAATTTTGATTTTTTTAAAAATTAATTTTAATAACTCCCAATTAATTACATTTACTACTTTTCCATGTTAGCAACAAAACAATTATCTGCATTCTATTCTATTAAGTAAATAATGTTCCATATCCTAAAAAGGCTAATTTCATTTCATTCATCTGAATTCAGTTTTTTTTAATTTTATTATTATATATTATAAAAAAATAAACAATAATGCCCTAAATTAACTTTTTCCACACACGCATATATATATATATATATATAGTTAGTTAATTGTTTTAATAATAAAATGTTTTTCATAATTAAAATATTTATGTATTAAAAGTTGGGTTCAAAATCATGGTCACAGCCTTAAAAAAAATATCAAATTATTAGTAGCACAGTTCGTTTCAAGTTGAGATATCAAATTAAAATTCATACTAAAGTAAGCTAAATTCTCATTTTAAATATATAGTAAAATTGTAATTAAGTTTCTTTTTTATAATTTAACTGAAGTAACTCAAATATAATATTAAGAAAATTATATATATATATATATATATTTCAAAGTTTAACAAGAAAATTTTAAAGTTAACATGCATGATTGCTTTAATTACCTAAAATCAGATAATGGTTTATCTGTCCTGCTTTAAATTTTATTTGTTTTATTCAAGAAAAATGACATTATTAGTCTATATATATATATATATATATATAACTTGAAATTATTCATTTAAAATTTTATATTAAATGGAGGAAGAGAAAAGATGGATGCTCACATGTTTGCTTACATAATGTCACAATCTACCAATTTAGCATTCAAAAATATAATTTAAAACGGCAATAACATTAATTTAAAACAAATCTTTTAAGTATTACCAGCTGTGATAAAAATAACATTTAGGGTTAAAAAAAAGAAAAAGAAAATATTAACAGCTGTCATAAATAATTACACAGATTGGGTTTGCGTGTGTATATATGTACAGGTTTCAGGTTTCTCTATCCATTGAAAGAAAAAAAGAAATGTCTCACAAGTCTCTCTCTTTCTCTGTTTCCATGGCTTCGAATATCTTCAGAGGAGGACGCGCCGGAGGAGGAGGTGCCGGAGCACAGCGTGCCGGAGGAGGAGGTGCCGGAGCACAGAGTGCCGGAGGAGGAGGTGCCGGAGCACAGAGTGCCGGAGGAGGAGGTGCCGGAGCACAGCGGAGGATAACCATTCTTCCAACGGTTATGATTCTTGTGAGTTTATGCCTCTTTCTTAACACCTATGATGCAGACGCAGCATCAACTTCTTCTATCAGTTGCCATTCAGTAGCCACCAAATTGGAACCCTGTGAGACCTTCCTATTCATACCTTCCGTGGATCGCCCAACTCCCCAGTGCTGTGCTGGGGCTCGAGCAGTAGACGCTCTGGCCAGAACCTCTCCTGAGAACAAGCGTGGTGTATGTGCCTGCCTAAAGTATCTAGCTTCAGATGATGTGATTTTAAGCCATGCAGCGGCCTTTAAGACCATCTGCGGTCTTAAAACGATTTCTATCAAACCCATCTGCTCGGCTTAGTTATTTCAGGTAAGTAATGATTCCTTTATCTATATATCTTTATTCCTTCTTCTACTCTTTATTAAATTATAATTTTCTTTTTAATATGCAGCAGTTGATCAATTACTGGAGTTGGGTTTTGGTCTGTTCAGTTACTCCTTCTTACCATCATATCATGAAACCGATTCTGATCATAGCCTTTATTTATATTAATTATGTGTGTGTGTACGAGGCCGGCTAGATCTATAGATCAGCCTTTATCTATATTAATTATGTGTGTATGTAGCAGCTATGATCAATAGATCATAGCCTTTATCTAAATATTAATATTATCATGTTTGAATGAACAACATAAAAAATGTCCATTTTTATTTGAATTTGGTAATGTTTATTAACGTCATCATCGAGTATATTTGAACAATGTATTTAAAATAAAAAAATATGGCTTAAAATAATAATAAGCCACAAAATAACATTATTGATTTAGCTTCAAATGTTATTTAAAAAAAATAAGTGCTTGTAGTCCGCACTCGGTTCAAAATTATTTTCCTCAGGTTTATTGGGAATATAAGGTACTGTGGAGTCCCATAACCACACACATCTTGATATTTAGTGTAGTTGTAATTTGATGCATCTTGTTGCTGAATCTATGAATACAAGTGAATGTTGTTTATCTGTATTTTTAAAATAAAAAACTAAATTTTATTTAAATTTATTATTTTGGTACTTTGTCTTAATCATTCAAGATAAAGGTACATTATTATGATGTTGCTTAAAATAAAGTAATATTTTTTTTTTTCATAAACACTTTTATATTTTAAATAACCTTTATAAATTATTATATTTTATACTAATTCAATTATCGTTTTAAAATACAAGGTAGATGGTTTTTTCAATCCTCACATGAAACAAGCTCTATCCTCTCTATATTAAATATATCATTAAATTGTAACTCTCGATTTTATAATTCTATAGTAATATATTATTCTATCTTTTTTATAATTATGTAAAATATAAATTTAAATGGACCTTTATAGAAAACATGCCATAATTAAATTTTTTATGTATCTATAAATTCTTTTGTTCCAACTGATGACTAAAAAAGAGTAATTGATTTTTTTTAAGTTACACACAAAAAAACAAATAGTACTATTATTTTTTTTAATCATATATTTTCATCTAAATGATTATTTTTTTAGAATTTTCTTTTCCTGAATAAAACGGTATACTAAATTAAAGTAGTCAAATTTTGTTGTAGCCTTAGGCCTATTTTGTTTTTAGTGTCTGAGCTTACTATTATTTTTAGATAATCTTAAATTATTGAGTAGTCATTTTAAATATAACTAATGAAGTTTTATTTAGATGATTTTTTCCCTTAATTTAAGTTGAATTGAAATTGTGAGCCCAACAATTTCGGAAATTATATGTCTCAGTTTATGTGAAAACATATTTACTTTTGAAAAATTAATTAAAAGATTAATTAAACTTTAAATGATTAATTTTAGGTGGCCTCAAATTTTAAAATTTAATTTTAAATGTCTGGCTTCTCATTAAAGAGTCGTCACTCGATTTAAAATAAATAAATAAATATTTTACGTGTAAAAACGTAATTTTTTAGAGATTATTTATGATGTCGATATTTGGTGACACTCAAGAAAGGACTCTCGCATTAATTAATGTCCTATATGCCCGTTAAAAAAAATTATGTCTGCTTCACAAAATTTTGGTTATTTTTAATAAATTGGATTTTGCGTTTTAATTATCTAAATATTTTTTAAATTCTTTGACATTTATTGGGTTTTGACATTTTAAATTTTAAGATATTAAATAAATGTCGATACCTATGATTAGTGTCGAAAAGTGTGAAAAATAGTATTTGAAAAATATCAATTGGAGGTGTTAGATTTAAAAATATAAATAAAACTTTAATTTGCCGTGAATAGTAATAAATTATTCATGTATGTAATTGATAAATAGTGTTTTTAGGGCGGTCATATACAAATGTTCGTAAATATTATTCAAAAGATATGTTTTGATTTGACGTGAATGTTAATAAATTATTTACATATGCTTTTAGTAAATAACATGTTTAGGGAGATCATATACAAGATTGTGAGAACTATCAACATATATATGTTTTGATTTGACGTGAATATTAATAAATTATTCACATATGTTATTGGAAAATAGCGTTTTAGGTCATATACAAATGATCGACTATCAATATATATGTTTTAATTTGACATGAATATTAATAAATAATTGTACGCTATTGACAAATAGTGTTTTTAGGGCGATCATATACAAAATGATCGTGAGTATTTTGAACATATAAATTTTAATTTGACGTGAATATTAATAATTCTAGTATTTTATTGACAAATTATGTTTATAGAGCGATTGTGTCCTATTAAAATATAGATTTTGTTGTTAAGAAACGGTTATGTATGACAACGTCCTATTAACATGTAGCAAGATTTTCATGGGTTGGTCAACTTTTACTTTCACTAGGGTGTGATTTATACACCATCCAAAATTGAGAGATTTTTTTCCTTTTCTTTTCAGCTGCTTGAAAGCATCTGTAGCCAATTTCCTCTATGAAATTTTATTTGTAAGAAGACAAACTTTTTTCATAAATTGTTTCTTAGAGGAATACTCCTAATATCACATTTTGGCCAATTAAAATTGGTTTTCCGAAGTCTCATTAGTGAAGTGACCTAGGCAACATTTGAGGAGCTATATATCAAGGTTGAGAATTACTCTATGTTTGATGAGGAAGCGAATTATTATTTTGGATAATTGAAAGAAGGCCTATTTCGCAAAATGGTAAAAAAAATAGATGAAAATATCCATGGTTGCCTACTGGTCTAACCACTTGTTGAGCCTGTTTAAAGGGGAGAGAAAGGCTTCGCGGTTCGCCCGCACGCACCTGCGTTTTGAATCGGTCTATCAATCTTTAGGCCTCGAATGTTTTTAGCTTTAGGCCATTTCAAGCATTTCTTCTTTTAAATGTTTAAATAATTTTTAAAATATTCATAATAAATTATTTAAATATTTTTCTAAACAAAAACATTTTATTTTAAAGTTGTTTGTAACACTCATGAATGTTCATCAATATTAAAGGGAACGTGGTTAAAAAACTTTTGAATTATAATGGTTTATGTGAGTATTTTAGTTAAGAGACAAAATTTGATAAATTTAATCACTCATTAATGATACTCCATTATATATATAGTGTAACCATATATAACATTTTGTTTGTTTAATTTGTCATCTTAGGGTTGCACATTCTCAATAATTTGAATGTTTATTTAACTGAAAATAATTATGGATAACTCGTATGTCAATATATGAGTCAACCCATATGTCATATTAATTTATATATTAAGAAAACATAGTGCAGAGATGGATGGTTCGAATGCTATTAATAATAAAAATATAAAGAGTAAGATAAATATGTAAGGTAAAATTCTTTTTAAATTGTAAGTACATTTTATAATATTTTAATATGTTCATTTTATGTATATTTTACCTATTAGTTTGACAAATGTGTATACTAATTTGAAAAATTAATTAAAATATTTGATGAGAAAAGATAAACAAATTTAAAATTAGATAAAATAAATGTTTATTAATTTTAAATTTTGATATTTTTAACTTCTCCAATAAAATGTGACTATTTTTTAATGTTCATATATCTATCCTTTTTTGTTTTTCTTTTTGTTATTATTTTATTTGGTAGGTTAATTTTAAATGGTTAATTAGAATATTAAAAAATTAATATTATAAATTCATTCAAAATGGAATAAAATATTTATTTATGTACTATAATTATTCAATTATTTGTTCAAATTTTTTTTTATTATCAATTTTAACCTATAATATTTGTTAATTAATTGAATAGTTATTAAATATTTTTTTAATCATTTAATCTTGTTTATTAATTTTAAATCAAAAAGATATTTTTAAAATTATAATATAACGCATCAATGTTTTTTTTTTTAATTTATTAGAATAAATTTTGAAATGCAATGTGTGCATTCTAGTTGAAGTAAACGTGGTTAAAAAAGTTACTTGAGTGAGATAACATGCATGTTAAAGTTTAATTTATAAGAATTAAATATCTTATTTTATGTTCTTAAAAAAATTAATTTAACTAGACAAAAAAAAAATACCACTAGAAGGGGCAGATCTGCTTGTTTCACTAGCAATATCCCTATATGTGCCCCCACTTCAAAATATGAAAAAAAAATTACATTAATTATTGATGTAAGACCTATATTAATTATAAAATTAACCATATTTTGAAATGTGACACATATTCGGGGATATTCAGGGTTGTAATCCCGGAAAACCATTGTCCTCTAAAAACTTGAGGTTCGATAAATTTAAATTTCGATTTACGTGTTAGTAATATTTTTAAAAATAATCATTATTTTTAAAATTTTAAAACAAATCCTAACATGTTTTCAATTAATTATAAAAATAATTAATTTAAGTTCAAATTTAAATGATTGTTTAAATTTAAAATAATTAAATTAAAATTTGATTTTGGAAATATGTTTTTAAATTAATTAAAAATAATTAATTAAAATAATTATTTATTTAAAACATAGTCGTCAATCGATTTTTAAAATCAATAAAGGTATATGTGTACAAACGTATTTTTCACTTGAGTTTCGTTTAGTTCGAAGTTTGGTGATACTCGGGAAATAAATTTCGTGCTTCATTTTCTGTACCCATTTTAAAATAATTTCTACTTTATAAAATTTTATAAAATTTTGACTTTTGAAAATTGGTTATATAACATTTTATTTTAACCAATTAATCTTAAAGTCTTATACATGCACATATTTTTGTGTATTTAAAATTGTAACAACAATATTTAAACGTTGATACTTTTGTTGCTGATAACGATGACTAGGGAGGAATATGTACATGAAGAATATCAATTTAAAAGTTATTAGGGTTTAAAAATAAATCTCAAACGAGCCCTTATTAAAATATTTTTATGCAAAATATTTCAAAAATATTTTTAAATAATTTTATTTTAGGATTTTAGAAAATGATTTGAAGTCCAACATTACAAGAATAATTTTAGAAATTAAAAATGCAACAAAACAGACTCTAGGAATAGTGTCCTCGGTCCTGAGGTTGGGACCTAGCAATCCTGACTTAGGATTTTCGGTTGGGTGCGGAAGTCTTCCGATCCTAAGGCTAAAATCCTATGTCAGACTTCCTCGGTCTTGCCTCCTTAGGATTAACTCTCCAACCTAAATCCCATCACAAAAAAATTTCAGTATCGCACCTCAACATTTTCTTTTTGAATCTACAAGCAACTAGTCAATTGTTCATATTCATATATTTGGAGGATATCTAACCTAACTCATCATCCATCTACCAATGGATTTGTTTTTAAGCTCTTATAAATAAACAACAATCCATAGTCATAATAGATTATAATCGATCTCATTTTACTATTCAATAAGATTACAAGCCAATAGAACTTCATTTAACCGTAACCAATAGCTGGCCATAGAGTTGAGAAACATGCATACATTTTGATTTTTATCTCTCGTGTTAATTCACTCCTTGAAACATATTTTACTCACATCTTGAATAAAAGAAGTATGAATTAACTATGCTACAAGATTAATGGAAACTATTTAAGGATCTTAACTTGAGAAAATCTAAAATGAACAGAATATGGATCTCTCATAACATCAATAAGAACTATGAAGGACGATCGATTTAAGAATGAACAAGCATCAATTAAGAAGAAGTAGATTAGAAGAATCAGATTAAAGAAGAACTTACTTTGAATATAAATACTTGATCTGAACTTACTTCGATATTATCGTTGTAGCTTCTAAAAGAGAATCGATGTTTATGATTCCCCTTCTCTGATCTTCTTCGGCGTTCAGGAAGAGGAGGAGGAGAAGGAGAAGGAAGAGGAGGACAATTCAGTATCTTCAGACGACAGTAAGGACTCTTCAGACGGCAACATGGATCGAGTTGTCTTTGGAAGTCTTCGAAATGGGAAAGAAGAGAAGAAAGAAGAGAGAAGCTCTCGGGTTGTTTGCTTGAGTAAGGACTTGTCGCAAGCAAATTCGGAAATTTTAAAATCAGTCTACCGAAAGCACTTGGTACTTGTCTGATCAATCACACTGATAGATTCTAGACGTATAGTTTTTTTGGTATTTCACCGGTTACTAAGATAGTATACGTATAGTAGGGAGCATATTCTATGAAAATCACCCGGAAGAAGACGAGTGCGGCAAATAAGGAAGCCACACAATGCCAAATGAGGTCTCTGGACTTCCCGTGTATTCATCCAATACCATGGACACGTTCACGAAACCGGCTCCGCTCAAATGGATTTAGGAAAGCTTCCACGTGACATCATCAAGTTAGTCTTCTGCTTTCACTGTCTTCTCGAAAGCTAAAGGTGGTTCACCTAGGCTTGAGAATATCTCCCTATATCCCAAAGTTAAGCGGTTTTAAGTGGCAAGAAATAGATAAGTATAATGGAACCAGATGCATAACGAAATAGGATAAAAAAGAGGCTTACCTCGGAGCAGGCAGAATGTATGTCGGAACTCTACAGCCCATGGGAATCGACACAAGATATAACATGCCTAGAGCACTAAGCTAAGTAGATTGGGTGAAAGTAAGTAAATTTCGTAAAATAAGGAGATCGTCTTAGTACTGAACAATATCTAATTAGAGGGCTAAAGTTAGATGCCAAGTTCATATTCCGGAGTCTGAATTTGTTAAGTTGGCTCAAGATGACCTTGAGAACTAAGAAAGAAGTTTGAATTGAATTCCCTCCAGACAGTTTTACTCCGCTGTAGTAGTAGTGAAGTTAGTTACTTTTTTGTTGGTTGCTGACCAACTACAAGCTTAGGAGTCTTTGGGCGGTCCGACTTAAGTCAAGATCGGTTTACCTAGCAAGAAAACTCCTGCGGCGCAACGGATTGAGCGCGCATCGGTATTATTAATGGGCTTTTACCGATTGGAGTCGGTATTATTCTAATAATACCGATCGATATTATAACCAATCGAGATTATTTTAATAATAACGATTGGTGTTACAACCGATCAGTGAAGATGGTCTTACTAGTGATGATGATAGGTGTATTGATATTAAGGGTTAATGAAAAATGAAATTTTGAACTAACTTAATTAAAAGTTTAAACATTTATTTTACTGAATCTTTAAAAAAACATGTTATAAGCTTAATATTTAGATATTTGCTTGCGTTTGACTTAAATAAACATTTTAAAAATGATGTAACAAATTTTATTAATTCAAAACCACTAGTTAGTTTTAAAAGATTAGGTCTTAATTTGCAATTAATTATTTTTGTTGGTTTGTTGTTTATTCACAAGTTTACAATCATAGCTGGTGATTAAGTTAATCAAATTTGTTGTGTGGTTTAAAAAAAATTGTTTCATTTACTCCACTCAAATATGAGTTGGAGTTGTATTTAGTTTGGTCCACAATTATTTATCTGAATCAGATTTTTTGTTCCGAATTTTTATAATTCAAAAAATACACTTAGTTTTTGGTAAGTTGTTTTTTCTCATACTCACTAATTATCTTGGTAACGCTTTCTCGAATTTGTGCGCATTCTATTCTTAGCTGTAAATAAGATAAAGTTATTAGATCTGAAATGATTTCTCTATGGTTCAATCTATTTTGTTTGAGCTCATCTTTTATCGGAAGCTCTCTTATATTTATCCTCGCTTAATTTATATAAGTTTCCACTATATTAACCAAATAAGTAGATAATTAGTTATCACATGACAAAACATCTTTTAACGTTACTAAAAAAATATTTTATATATTAATTGTATAAAACGTAAAACAAAATTATTTAGAGTTACTTTGTCACTATAATAGTCAATTTCATAAATTACACCAGATTAATACCACTATAAATGTCACTATAAATAAGTAGATAATTTATATGAATTATTTGATTTATTATTTTACTTAAATTAACACATGTAAAAGAATATAATTTTTGAACATCATGATAGTTGTGATCATATTAAGGTTAAACATAATAATTGTGTTAATATTAAATATTTAAACATTATTTAAAATTATGTTATAAGTTTAGGATATTTGTAGATTATCGGGTATTTCGACTCTGATTTTGTGGGATGCTCAAATAGTAAGAAATCTACATCTAGATATGTATATATGTTGGCCGGTGGATTGATTTCATGGAAAAGTGTCAAACAGACAGTTGTTGCATCATCCACTATGGCAACAGAGTTCGTTGCATGTTACGAGGCATCAAATCACGAAGTATGATTGCGAAATTTTGTCACTGGTCTGCTCGTTGTAAAGGGTATTGAACGACCACTAAAGTTATACTGTGACAATAAATCAACATTTATTTATTCCAATAACAACATAATCTCGTACAAGTCAAAGCATATTGACATTAAGTTTTTAGTTGTGAAGGAGAGAATTCAATATGGTCAACTTTCAATAGAGAACATAAGTAAAAATTCCATGTTAGTAGACCCACTAACTAAAGCAATTAACACCTAAAGCGTTTCATGAGTAAACTGCTCACATGAGTGTTAAGTTATTCAATGATATATCAGTTTAGTGGGAGTTTGTATTTATTTTATTTTTATACTCTATTGTTTCTTCTAGACGTATAGTTTTATGTGTTTCAGTCAATAAAATTTTGGATATTTTATTGATCAGATTTATTAATTTTAAAGTAGTTATTTTATTCTCTCAATTAAATTTTAAAGTTTTTTTAAATTTATTAAAGAAGACTAGTTGAATATAGATATATGGTGATCACATTCATGTATTTTAATGTTATGCATCCATAATTGATCTATGTCATTTAGCTATTTTGGTAATGTGACCATGCAAGGTTTAGTTAAGATGATGATAACGAAAGTCGTTATGATCCTTTATTAATATTTAACATAGTTAATGGACTAGATTGTAAGGGATGCCCTAATTTGTAATAGCCATTCCAGCTAGCAATAATGTTACACTATTGTGGATTTGTATATTCAGCACAATGGGAGATTGTTGGATTAATTTATAATTAATTGAATAATTATTGTGTCTTTAATGCAATATTTATAGTGTTGGGATATTATATAATAAAATTAAACTAAAGTGATCAAATACGATATTAAGGAGGTTTATGGGGTACATAGGTTATAGAATAAATGCGTAGAGACCAAAGAGTTATTTAAATATCTATGAGGGACTTATTTATAAATAACCGAAATCTAAAAAAGATGGTTATGGTCCCCAATCTACACATCGCTACACTGGATCAGGCCCATTGGACTTAATACTTGTCGATTGATATTAGTATTGTTACATTATTCAGTAGGTAAGACATTTCTCTTGTCTCCCCATCGACAAAGAGGATTCACATAGTGAGAAGTCCTAAATTGAAGTTAAGGGCTGTACTAGATTGAAAGATTCATCAACCGAAATTCATCCAAAGGACAATAAAAACAATTGAAGGTAAATGTATGTTCAACTTCTAGTAATTGGATTGATCTATCATCTCAAATCCCTTATTTATCAGTTGATGGCTATTTAAAGTTTATATAAAGTATTATTAGATTTTATTTATGAAATTTAACGCCATCCTCCGCCCAAGCCCTTAGTGTCGTGTCGGGGCTCAGTCCCTATATGGCTTGGCCATAGTATATCCGGGAAGAAAGACAGCCATATGCTCATGTCTAAACTCCATTGGAGCCAGGACCATACCAAATCATGCCCATGACCGTCTTAAAACCATTGCCATCGGCACCAAACCTAATTGTTTTTGTTTATTAATTAGTTAGGTATGTATGTACACTCCCCATATTTATTCTCTTCTAATAGCTAGTCCTAATTAATTCTATTTTTTTTTTTTACATTTGAACCGAACATGACTCTCAAGATCTCGATCACTATCTATCATATCTATCTATCCTATAATCTATCCTATTATAATCTATAATGTGTGTATGCATATATATAATTAGTACTGTGTTTATTTTTTATTATCTTATTCTTATATTTTCTAATTATTTAAATCTGACATTAAATAATATTAATATCCATTATTTAAAACACAACTTAAAATAACAAGGTCTACCTGTCTTTACTAAAAAAAATTATTTATGTCATGTGTGTGACCTTATTGGGACATTAATTTAATAAATACAATATTAGGAGACCTTATCTATCTTCCTCACTTGGAACTTGTTTCATTTTAAAAAAAAAATTATCTTTCTATTATTATTATTATTATTATTATTATTATTATTATTATTATTATTATAAAGGATTCAACTAACTTTATCTCATTTTTTGTTCACGTCTCTAAAAAACAACATAATAATTTTGTTTGGTTATGATTATTCTTGTTAATTTTAAATAATATTTCATTAAATAATTAGTTAAATTATTAATTAAAATACAACAAAATTAATTAATTTAAAGGCAGGTAGATTTGTTGTATGATGTATGGTTTAAATAATTTAATAACACCACACATAAATACTTTTTTGTAATAGTAACATTGATATTTTTAAACGAATGAATTTAATTAAATTTATATAAAATATTTACTTTATAGATTAAATAAGAAATTTATCAAAATAATTAGTCTCCCATGAAATATGTTTTTATTTTAGTGTTTTCTAAATAATTTTTAGAAATTATTTAAAATTTTGTATTTTATTTTAAATTTAATAGCTGAAATGAAAATAATAATATATGTTTTTATAATATAAAAGTCTCATGAACAAACAAGATTGTAGTAGTGATAAGTGTTGATAAGAAAAAAACAATAGATATTAAAATCAAAATATAATATTTTATAATTTAAGCCTCATAATTTATTTAAGAGGTAAATATTTATTTTGAGATTAAAATTTATAAATCTCAATTTATAAAATAAAAATTATACATGGTATATTTTGATCCGACCACATGAATTTAAGTAAAGTTCCAGCATTACAATAAACATTATACATGTTTTTTCATCATTTATTTAATTGATTGAAATCATATTTTCATTTATAAATTCTTATATACTCGAGCAACAATAGTTAGTAATAAACAAAACAAATATTGCATTTAGCTAGTTTGATGATCGATTGCTGATATGTTAAATAAAAATCATAACCTTATATATAGAGAGAGAGACTATTTAACATATATTTAAGAAACTCTAAATTTCGGTTGAAAGGTGATAAAAGAAAGTAATCAAAAATTTTGGTAATATTATATACAACTTCTTTTTATATAATATATTAAATATTTTTTTATATAGTTTTAATATTAATGTAAGTATGAAAATTTGGCATATGTCAATTTATAATAATAATTATAATTTTTTAATTCAAAATAATCTAATGGAGAGGACAAAATTAAATTAGGATTAATTATTATGATAATTAAACCTTAACTAAAAAAATAATTTGGAATTAAAATAGTGTACTTATTTTACCCAAATTAAACCCAAAAAGGGGTTGAAATAATTTAATTATGATTTTAGACATAAGTTATGTGTAATTTATAGACTAAAATAATTAAATAAATACCAAAAAATAAAATAAATAAATATAATTTTTATTTTGTTTTCAAAAATATAATTGTGTATTAATTTGGTGAAGAAAAATGAAAAAAAAGGGTTAAAATTTGATTTCAAATAATATTTTTATTAAATATAAAAATTAATGATCTAGTGTGGCCGAAATTAATGAAATCGTCTAGCATGAATTTCATCCATCATATGAACGTATGGTCTTCATCCAACGCACCATGACGCTCAGCATAGGCGGCTGTAACCAAGAAGACGCGCGCCCACATAGGATCAACTAACGGGACTTCAACCCCGTTAGCCCAAACGGCCGAACGCCTGACGGACCGTCAACGGATCGTAACATCACGTTTTATTTTAATGAAACAACGTCATTTTGATCGTCCTCTTCGCGAACGCCAGATAGTCACGCTCGACACCAGCGATCTTCCAGAAACCTCATCTTCGTCATTTCCCATCCTTATCCCTCCAGATTTCGACCATGTGCACGTCTCTCCATCGCCATCATTTCGCCTAGCGTTTGAATTCAAATCCTACACTAGAACTAGGCATACGAAGACAATAGAAATCAACGGGATGAACTTTAGAAGCCAAATTGAATACGAATATAGGTTTGAAACCGACCTAGCTTGGGTATAAAAACTCCCTATGTCTCATTCTTCCAATCCATCGAACAAAATCCAACAATCATGGCCTACTTGAAGATTTTCATTGGAGCTCTGGCGACTGTTTTTTTGAAGAAACTATTATGGTGTTCTAAGCTTCGATCTAGAGCTTTGGAAAGTTTCTTTAAGATCATAAGAGTGTTCTCCAATCACAAGTAATCTTTCAAACAATCTGTAATTCTTGTTCTGATTACAAATTATTATTTTTCAATTTCGATCGGGTTGAACTTATTTAGTGTTCAATTTTGTACTTTCTATAGTTGAAATTGATCCTTATACATTCTATAGTTGAAATCGATCCTTAGATGATTTCCAAACTTTCTGTCGAAAGAGATTTCATCGATTCAACCCCAATAAAAAAAACCCTAATTTGATTTTAAAATCTAGAAATTTTGAATTTCGTGTTCTTGAGGTTTTGAGTTTGGATATTAATTCAAATAGCTACCTAACATGTTTGTAAACATATTAGAATGAGTTTCAAATCATATAACATACACCCCAATCATTTTAATCGAACTAAAAATTTTCAAAATAAAAGTTTAAATTTCAGTTTTAAAATCTGTTACAAAGCTTGATTTATGTTCTTATTTTGGCCATCTTTGATTATAAACATCATTTGGAAGTTGTTGGAACAAGAATTAGACCATGAGATGGCCTAATTTAAAAGTTCTCAACTCTTTCCCTAAAAATTATTTCGAAAACTCAATCCTATTAGGGTTCGATTGATAGATTTTAGGATTAGGGATTGTGATCCCTACATTCAGCTGAGTTAATAGAACTTACAAATCACGTTTTCATGATCTATATCGAAAGTTATAAACCTGCAACATTTGAACCAAATGAATAACACTCGGTGTTCTTAGACTGAGTCATGTTGGATCGAGGACCGAGAGATAGGACTAAGAATCATCGGTCCTGACCGAGACTAAGGATCAATAAAATTAACCTAGGACCAAGACCAATGACCTATGTTCTTGAGTTAGGATCGAGTCATAGGACCGATATTCTTGAGTTAGGACTGATAAATCCGATTGAGGGTTTTCACCTAGGACCGAGAAATCTGACTTGGGAACGAGACTCTCAAGTCTTAGGACCGAGAGGTCTAACCTTGGGACCGAGTTTCCCAAACTCATGACCAAGGATCTCAGCCTAGAGCTAGCCCTGGACTGAGAGGTTTCTACACCTCGGCCGAGAAACCTAGCCTCAGGCTAGTCCAGGACCGAAAGGCTTTTACACCTAGACCAGTAATTTCAGCCAAGGACCAAGAGTTCTTGGCACCTTGACCTAGGGATTCCGGTCCTCTAGTCCTTCGACCGAGTATCCCGAATCCCGATCGAGAGCTCTCTCGGTCTAGACCGAGCCTCTATGGTCCCCAAGCGACAAAAACAGATCTGATTCTTAGGACTTCGGTCCTAAGGCCTATTTGGTTCCACTTTTCAAAACCCAAAATTACTTTTGTAATTTTGGAACTCCAATCCATTTTCAAATGATCCCAAAAGGTCGTTAAATGATTTCAAAATATTTTTGGGTAATTCCCAAACACATATTTTGACTAAGGCTCCGTTTGAGATTTATTTATAAATTTTAACACCCTTTTCTAATATTTTTAGGTCTTTTATCCAATCTGTTTTAATTGCAATCGTATGTACGCACTTTTAAATAAATTTTTACAATTATTTACGTAATCCAAACTTATCCTTGTTTAAGACCCCACACTACTAATTTAAAAAAAATCTTTTGATAGTAAAATTTAAAAAAAATAAAATCATTTTCAATGGGCGCGGAGAACATATGTGCAAACCCTTTCTCGAGCGTAATTAAATAACGAAGACCTTATAGAAACGCTGGTATAAGGTACGTTTACATGTACATTTTACTGATTTTTCTAAAATCAATTAGTGACTCTATTTTCAAATAAATAAAATTTTCTTTAATTAATTATGTTTAATTAATTTAAACCGAATTTTAAATCAAATCATCATTTAATTACCACAAATCCCCATATTATTAAAATTTGAATAAAAATAATTATTTTTTTACATAATTGATTCTAAAAGATTCCATGTACTGTCAAAATCTTTAAAAAAAATATTTTATTTTAAAAAAGATGCATGACACACAAACTAAGGTTGAAACCATTAAACCTCGAGCCAATTAAGTTCAAAAACAGATTAAGTTCAAAAACATATATTACAGCATCCTGTTTATTCAATTGACGTATACCCATGCATTAATCATTCCTTTTGTTACCAGGCCATTTATTTATTATGTATTGTGATCGTATTGGGACTTTAATTTAATAAATACAAAATTAGGAGACCTTATCTATGTTACTCACTTGAACTTGTTTATTTATTTTTTAAAAATTATCTTTATATTACATTATTATTATTATTATAAAAATCATCAAATTATTTAATTCATCAACTAAATATATTTACTTTATTTTTATTAAATACCAAAGAATATTGTAATCATTTATCTTTAAAAAATATCAAGAACAATTTTTTTTATCAAATAGAATTCTCTTAAATAAAACTAAAAAAACTAATCAAACAAGCTCCTATGTTTAATTTTTAACTTAGTAGTACAATTTTGATACATATATTAATATTGTCTCACATCAAATTAATTTTTGTTAATTGTTTATATATCAATTCATATAAATGATCACATGATTATTTAGGTAGGATAATATTACGGCCAGTATGTCACGGTCCATTCAAGGGGATGTCGAGACTCATTAAAGTATTGACCTCAAAGTGCGTTAATTTTCCTAGCCCAAGAGAGGCTCAATCTCCTACGTAGGCCCAATCCAAAGAATATTCTAGTTGAAGGAAAATGCTATATTAGTGCATCATTAATTGACAGTTAAAAAGCATGCATGCTATATTAGTGCGTCATTAATTGGAAATTTAAAGACATGTGTTAAATTAGTGGATCATTAATTGACCGTTAAAAGGAATGTGCTAAATTAGTGTGTCATTAATGTTATAATTATAATAAGTCCTATAAATACCTCGATATTACATTATAAATTACCAAGTATTCAAATAATACAATTCTTATTCTCAAGCTTTTTCTCTCTCTAAGTGTTCTTCTTGCATTGTCTAAAAGGATTACTAGCTAGAACTTTAGTCGATCTAGCTTAGTATCACATGAGTCGAGTTTTAGCCCATTACAAGTGTTATAAGAACAAGGTTGTGCTTCCGCATTCAAGCTGCAAGAGATGGATTCAAGATCCAAAGTCATGAAGGTTTTGATCGGCCAGCAGAAGGACAAGGGGTCCAAGAGGGGAAAGTTCGTCAAGATATGTGCCAACATGGAAGCGCGGGTGTCCTGGATTGAGGAAGTCATGTGCGAGCATAAGGAGGCTCTCGAAGTGTTGAGCACGGTGGTCAATAAGGTGACGTTATTGGATGAGGTAGATGAAAAGTTAGAGAACAAGGTCATGGGGATCATTAACAATTCGAATCATAGCATTCGTGACGAAGTACTGAGATCGGTGCAAGGGGAGATTAATGATATCCGAAAGGAAGTACTTGAGACAATAAGAGGAGAAGCCCATGCAATGATCGACACTCTCCGAAGGGAAATGAAGGGGAGGCTCTATGCGATGGGAGGTCAGATGGGTTGAATGGAGGGGAACTTCGGGGTGCGACACCTCATCGAATGGATGTTTCCAAGACAACTCCATTCAAAGGCTCAAGGAGTGCAAGGGAAGCTGAGGACTTCCTTTGGAACATGAAACGGTATTTTCAGGCATCATTGCACCAAGTTGCAAACGACCTCTTTCTTCCTGATAGAGATGAAGTTTTTTTTTGGTGGAGAAAGCGTGAAGAAGACATTGAACGAGATATGTTGAGGTTGGATACATGTGAAGACTCTAAGACCGAGTTTAAGTGTCAATTCTTCTTAGAGAACGCCGATTTTGAGGCACGAAAGCGGCTAAGTCGACTTGCGCACAATAGGACCATCAAGAGTATGTGAAAGAGTTCCAAGAATTGATGCTCGAATTACTTAGTCTAACGAAACAAGAAGCTTTGTTTGCGTTTGTTAACAGCCTAAAAACTTGGGCACAATTAGAGCTGCAGAGAGCCAATGTGCATAACGTCTCTGATCGAGCTCAAGGTGTTCGTGGATAGGCCGAAGTTCATCAGAGATATTGAGGATAAAGTGGGGGAGACTGTCCTTATGATAAGGAGAAAGGTGGGAGAGACCACCCACCCGAAGAAGTGGCGTGCACATAACAACTCAAGGAGGTAACCCGACAAATTGGGTAAGCCAAAAGTTTGTCATATTTATGGTGTTCATAATCACATAAAGTTTATGTGCCCATTTAAGGGGTAAAAGGTTATAGAGGTTAAAGGAACCAAGCCCTCATAGGAAGAGGAAGGGACTCGAGTGGGATCCTTAAGATTACTCTATCTTGTGAAGCTTAGTGTTACAGAACCGATCAAGGGAACAATGAGGGGCTCGATGTTTGTGGATGCCTTGATCGAGGGAATTCACATCAAAACACTAGTGGATATTGGAGATACTCATAATTTCATGTGTGAAGGAGTGTCTAAGGCGTTGGGTCTTTGCATCCACCCAACGAGAGGGACAGTAAAGTCCGTGAATACAACAGCCAAACCGGTGACCAGGGAGGCTAAGAAAGTGCTCATCAGGATCAGAGACTAGAAGGGAATAGTCTCATTTACGTTAGTCCCTATGGATGACTACGATGTAGTGTCAGGACTACAGTGGTTCGATCAGGTACGTGCTTGTATAATGTCTTATTCAGATTCCTTAATCATTTTGGATCACAGGAAGACTAGTGTGATACCAACAAGAAGAGAATCATAAGGAACGAGCATGTTCTCGGCAATGTGGTTCAGCCGAGGTCACAAACGTTGTAAAGAGACATTTATCACCTTTTCTAGGATAGATGATGGGACGGGTCCAAGAGAAAAAAGGAAGTACCCGAGGAAGTCCAGATAACGTGTATGGAGGCCTTCGAGGGGCTCAAGGCCAAAAACACAACACAACCATCAACTCCACAAAGTTTGACCACAAGTTACATTGGTCAATGTCAGTCTTCCTTCACTCTCGTTAAATCTTTAGGAGAGGAAGTAGATCTTGCTCGGGAATCTTTGGACGAAGACACCAAAAAAATGAAGAGTATCGGTCCAAGGTTAGGCCGAGGACGGCCACGACTTAGGTGGGGGAGAATGTTATGGCTCATTACTGTCACGACCCTGAGTCTTTTTTAATATTTTATTTTATTAAATAGAATATTTAAAAAATATATATATTATTAACAAGGTTGTTGAACTTACATAATCAACTAGTACCACTTCTAAATATTTTTTTACTAACAAAAGTTTGAATTTTGTTAAATTAAACAAATTGATGACTTATACAATAGAATGAGACTCCTCACGTTATGTGTATCGTCAAACCAAATTATAGAACAAGAAATATAATCTTATTTTAACCATTGCCGATACAATTACTATAAAAGATTTTTTCTCCTTTAGATTAACAAAAGAGAGAACACTTTGCTCTACATTGATATAGACTATGTTATCCTCGATACTTATTTATACATTATATGTAGAATTAGTATGTCCAACGATTGTAACAGTTCTCAAAAATTTAATAGTAAAATATGAGATCTTATTTACTGAGGATGTCATTGCCGGGTAATGGAGATCTTTTGGAGACATTTTGATCCCTTTCAGGCACTTCTTTTTTCTTTTGAATGCCCTTCTCAATTTAATTCCTTGGGAACCTAAACCACAAAAACATTTTGAGTAAAAAGAAACATATATGAAAAAGAAAAATATCTAGAGTATAAAAAAACATATATGGAAAAAACAAATATCAAAGTTGAAAGTTTTACAACATTCTCTAAATATTTTAAAGATAAGTAATGTAGACACCTCATTATTTAAACCCCAAAATTAAAATAAGTCTGTGCGGTCTAATATGATGATCATACTAGATTATTGGGCCGGGAAAATAAAAATTAGAAATACTTTTCAGAATTGGCTCAGAATGACCCTTTAATAGCAGTCCAAACACCAATTTCCAAAAATACTTAAGTTTCAGATGATCTAACACCTTTAGATGAACTGTTTTGGAATATCGTAAACTTTGAGTATAATATTGTTGTTAGAGAAAATGTACAAAAACACTTATTTTTAGGCTTGTTCTTGCATCCAAACGTCACTTTTCATAAATAAAAAGTTTGAATTCAGGAGACCTGATACGTTCAGATTAACTAATTTGAAAAATTATAAATTCTGAGTATAATATAGTTGTGTGCAATTTTGTTTAGGCTTTTAAAAGGGAAAATGTGTCAAAACCGAGTTAATTTGGTCGGGTCAAGACCGAGTCAACGAAATTCAACCTAATGAGCTCCCACGCGTCTAGGCTCCTTTAAAATAAATGGGTGACGCCATGTTGACGCCAAGCGCACCATATTTGAAAAATGCCAAAAATGCATGTTTTTGCATTAGTTTGTTGAAGGAAGTTCAACTAAGATCAAAAACTTCAAAAATTCTCCTAAATCGCAATACTCAATGGATTTTGATGGTCTTAGATATTTTGGAAAGCTTGAAGAGTCTTCTATAAATCCCATTTAAATTCAAATTTGAATCGAAGCTCTTATTTCTAAGAAATCAGTATTGCAAGACAATGTGACCAGAATAGGATCAAACTCAATATACTTGCGGTTAGAAATTCATAAATTGAGCCATAAGGATTCATAATTGGATTTCTACATATAGTTGGAAATCTAAGACACAAACCGATCGAATGACATCGGTTCCCGCGTATCCATTCGACAATTAATATGGTCTACACTCTACACATCTCGACAACTTGACGTAATTACACCAACTTCAATCTTAGAGCAAACTAAAGCTTGGTGTTGCTTTAAAAGTTCATATCAAGAACTACTAGTGGAAATATTTTTTAGTGGGCTTTCTATTGATAACAAGCAATACTCATGGCTCTACCTACAGTCCACGCCAGGTCGCCCGTACGCTAGACTATTCATTTAAAGACCAATGACGTTCCATCATGAATTGCATTGAACTATGTATTATCTTGAACGTCTTGGGGGAAAACAAAATATTTAGTCAACCTCAATACCTTTCCAATGCACCCTAGTTCAAGCTCAAAGTTGATATGAGTCAAAAGTTATAGCCATTTGAAGTTTTAATTGATCAAAGTTGGTTGAAAACAAAACTCAAGAAAGACTTAACTTTAAAAATGTGTAACTTGGCTTACACTTGATCATTTGTATTGATTCAAAGCTCAATGTGTAGCATGACCGGTTATATACAAGTTAGAAATCAACCCAGACTCAGGTGAGTGGACAAATAAGTTACCAGTTTTCTAAGATCCTAAATTCCAAAGTTACCCTTACCCAAGCGTATTTAAGGATATAACATCATTCATTTGAGGCACGGTTGATCATTTCCAAAGTTTAAAGACTACACTAGAGAGATATTAGGCTTGAGAGTAAAGTAACCAATTTAAGAACATGGATAAGGTGATTTCGGCAAGAGATCTTCTTCGACGAGTCTGATTCAACTGTTGCTTCTTCTGGTTCTTCTACTCATTTAGGTAGATCTCCCTAGTTCCTACATTTTGTAATACATTAAAGACGTCGATTCTATAAATCGTCGTCGCTTCAATCATCAGTTCATTCAATTAAATAATTTATCAAATTGTGTTTTTATATTTTCATTTTTGAATTGCGTGCTGACTACTTCATTTACCTTAGCGGCTAGTGTCATAGGTAGATTGTGCCTAGTTTAGAAAGAGGCTATGTCTTGACTAGCCTCGAATCTTAGATTCTAATCTTCGCTAATCTACACATTTTGGTCGTTAGAGGAAGAATTGTCGATCAATTCTCCAAGCAAGCCAAACCAATATTTTATGTATCGAAGGCTTAGTTGGAGTTCACGAATGTAGGGAAGACATTGTCTAAGTCTCTAAGACTATGACGAGAAAGCCTCGACGAGCGACATGCTGTAGACAAAAATTGTCGATCAATTTCTCGATCCGCAGGGGAATTGTCCTTCGATTCCTATACAATTCCCATTCTAATAACGACGGTAAATTACCGTCGTTATTGGTTATTTTCCGTCGCTAAAAGGTATTGGTGACAGCAAACTATAAAACTAGCCCGGATAGATTTTTGTAATAAAAAATTAGTCTGAGTAGGTTTCAAATCCTGGCTCCGCCCTGATTCTAATGAATCAAAATTACTATCCACGCTCTCCAATACCTTGGCGAGTCTCTATAGCGACGAGCTCCAATAATTTGATGCGATGACGAGACCAAATGACGTCTCTAACGGAGTAACGAAATCCATATTGGAAAATAGAGCTTGCTGTTGTTCTTCTCATTTGAATTCTATTTGCATCCAGACGACTTCTTAAACAACGAAGAAAGGATTCTGAGGCGATTCTTGACTTAACAGCGTCCAACCCTCCAAACCTCAGGTAAATCCATGTGCAATGAAGCAAACAGGCGAAGTCGGAAGCAGTAAGGAGGAAGGTGGCCTATAGCATTTTCCAGAATTTGTCCCTTCCGAATTCCCGAACCTTTGAAGGATGTTCATTTAGGCCCTCAAAGTTTCTAATCTTTATAAATAATCTGATAACTTTAATTCTAAATTAATTTATTAATTTAGAATTAAATTGGCCCTCAAACTTTCTACCTATGTTCTATTTCAACCATAAAATTCCAATTTCGGATTATTTTCAATAATTCCGAAACAATTCGACTATTGAACTATTTGTTCACGTCTAATTCGACCCCCAAATTTTATATATGTCCAATTTTGTCTATAAAGTTCCAATTTCAACATTCTTTTAAATTCTTTAGTTCTATTTTCACACCAAACAAATTTGTTTCATAAATTGGAGCCTCTAAACCATTTTATAAAAAATCCAAAATTTCAGGGATGGTTCAAAATATTATTTTCTACAAAAATATTATTTTTTTCATAATATTTGCCCGTATGGAAAATGACATAATTTGAAATGCTCATATCTTGAGATATACAATTCGGAAAATTACAAAATATCTATAGCGGATTCAAAAAATTATTTTTGACCTTCAAAATAAAATTCAGAATTTTTGGAACACTTTTGGAATATACTAATTCTAACGGTGTCATATCGAGAGTCTTGCTATTTTGAAAATCAAAACTCGAGTGCAATGTATTCCTAAATATATGGTCGACATGCACAAAGACTTTCAAATTTTTCCAACATTTTTGAGAAAATTCTTGATTTCGCTTGTTTCACTGACGAGACTCCAATTCTTTTGTCAATCCTTAATCCACATTTTTCTACATTCTCCTTTCCTTTTACAAGGATTCATAATTCTACAAACAATCTTGAAGCAACATGCAAATTGGAAAATTCACATTGAGGTTGTCATGTTCCCGAGAAGCATTTTAGCGTTTCATTATATTGTCTTTTGTCTAGAGAAAATATATCAAGAGTTTAAAGTCACCTTTGAACTAAGCATATGGTTATTCTGCGATTAGACTCGAGACATGATAATGAAAACTTAAAGAATTCTAATGGCTTGATGTCAACTCTCGTCTAAATCTAATTGAATCTTAGAGTCATCATTAAGGAATGAATATGGTTAATCACTTAGATTATACATAGAATTAAGATATACACGAGCAAAAGAATTATGAACTCAGAATGTAACGTGTAACATACCTTTACAAATAACTGGCCAACTACATTCGAGTAGAGATTATCCATCGGGAATACGTAACCAAGCATCGAATCTTTAATCCGTGAATATTATGTTTTTTCCTGTAATGTATTTGTAAAGTAACTAAAGTGAGGACTATTAAAGTCAAAAAGAGGTGTAGGTGAAGAGCTTAGTGTAGATGAAGTGTAGATGAAGAGTTTTGTGTGGACGAACAAGATTGAAGATATTCATGAGGTGGAAGAGAAAATCCATATAGGTAAGTAAGAGATGAAAAGTTTTGGAAGGGATTCTCTAAATATTACCACTAAGGTTTATGTTATTAATTAAAAATTTACAATTATAATCTAATGGTAGATTAAATAAGTTATTTGCATTAAATATTTTTATCGTATAAAAGCTTATGGATATAATCCCTTAGACTTAATTAGGATGTAAATACATGTACAATTAGAAAAGTTGTGTAACTTACTTTATAAATGACAGTTTTTTCAAATATGCAAATAATTAGTCATATGTAACATAAGTTGCTAACCAAAAGCTTAACAACTTTTCACAAATTATAATCAAATAATTATTTTGCATCTTCTATGCAATTTCTGCTCAACCTATAATCAAATCATTACTTTTGCATCTTTTATGTAAAGTTACATTGCGAATTCCGTTACAATTTTATCTTCCAAATTTTGTTACAATTTTATCTCTCAATTTTTTAATATTCAAATACGTTATGGTTGTATGTTTATTACGCAGTTACAACCTATTTAGCATTAAAAAAATGATTGTTGCAAACAAAATTATAAATTATAAAAATTTATATTAGTTAGCGACCTTATTTGCATTAATTGTTATATTTCTGTTTTTTTTTTGTTATGTTTTATTTATTTAAAATCTAAAAGAGAAACTGAAATACATTTTAAAAACTACTTACTCTTTTAACAACATTTTCACACAAAAATTGAATTTTTAGATTTGTATCATTTGTGTTGATAAACAAATTACAATAGTGTACTTACAAATTACTTAATTAATTACAAATCGTAAAAATATGCATTAAGCCCATTTTCGTTACAAAATAGGTTGTTATTCAAAAAAAAAAATTAAGTCACAGCAATATTTATTTTTAAGAGTTTAATGTAGAAAGTAGACAGTGTTTGTTAACATTTATAACTAGTCAATTCATTAAGAAAGATAATTAAATATTAAATAAGATGTATCCAAATATATATATATATATATATATATATATAATATATTCCACTAAGTCGAGAAATACACAAATAAAAAATTATGAGATTTTACGAGAAAAATTATGCGACGATTCTTTGTCGTGAGATTTATTCTTAAAATAAAAAAGAGTTAAAAAGACCTATATTAAATCTACCATCATATTCCCAATTTCGGTTAAGATTTGACGAGATGGTTAATTATGAGATTTAACTATAAAGACTATAAAGTCTAAACTTGTTTTAAAAGACTTTTTGTTTCAAAGAGAATAATCTATGTAAGTGCAAGATAGGGAAAAAATCGTGAGTGGTTATATCGCGTGCACAAAGTTAAAAATTAAAATTTTATTAAATTGATCCAAATTATGTTTAACGAGTAAAAAATATGTTAAGAATGTAAAATTATATTAATCGGCTACAATGGTATTGTTCAGGTTCGGGTACTTATCGGTTTCGAATAGATATTTCACGTATGTAACCCCCAGAAAACCCTTGTGGGCCCGGAGTGGCGGGAGGTTCGATAATTTCAACATTGGATTGCGTGTCAAGAATCTTTTTAAAATAACACATTATTTTAAAAGATTTTGAATAATTCCTGACAATTTTTGAAATTAATTAAACATAATTAATTTGGGGTTTAAATTTAAATAATCCTGGGATTTTAAATAATGAAATAACGATTTAATTTTATGAAAAATCTGTGTTTTAAATTAATTTAAAATAATTAATTAAAAAAATTATTTATTTGAATAAAGAGTCGACAATTGATTTTTTTTTTAAATCAATAAAAATGCTTACGTGTACAACCGTATTTTTAGTAGAGTTTCGTTTTGGTTCGAGTTTTGTGATAATCGAGAAAGGGATTTTGCGCTTTGTCCTCTGTATCCGTTTAAAACGGTCTCTACTTTGTAAATTTGTTTTTTGAAAACCGATTATATAACGTTGTATTTTAACCGATTATTTTTTTGATCCTAGATATGTGTAAGTTTGTGCGTATTTAAAGAATTTTAACAACAATTATTTAAATGTTGGTACATGTTGCTGATGATGACTAGGGAGGAAAATAGTTGAAGAACATCAGTATATAAAGGCATTAAGGTTTAAACATAAATCTCAAACAAGCCTCTAACAAAATATTTTGTATGAAAATATCCCAAAAATATTTTGAAATCATTTTCTAATTTTTTGGATTTTTAAGAAAATGGTTTAGGGTTCCAAAATTACAAAAATAATTTTAGATTTTTAAAATGGGAACCAAAAAGGCCTTAGGACCGGTGTCCTAGGTCTTGGGTTCGTTTTCTCGGTCGGGGACTAAGAAGCCCTCGGTCTTGGTCGGAGACCCCTCGGTCTGGATTTAGGATGCTCGGTCGGGGTGTTAGGGCCTCTCGGTCCTAAGCTAGAATTCTAAGTTGGGTGCCGGAAATCTCGGTCGGACGCCTTACTCCTAGGTTCAGGAGTTCTTGGTCGGGTGCGAGACTCCTCAGTCCTAGGTCTGACTTCTCGGTCTGATGTAAAAATCTTCAGTCGGATATCTCAGTCCTAGATGAAGAACATCGGTCGGACGTATTGATCCTCAAGAACATCAAAATTACAGGTTTTACAATCTTGATGGAGGCATCCAATGGCATTGGCAACTTCACAAAGCTCCTAGGAACATTTAAAACATCCCAAAGTATCAATCGACCTAGGTGATGATCAATTCATTCAAAACAGTTTATGATCAAAAATTGGCACGAACGGAAAGAAAGACATGATTAACACGGTATCAAGATTGTGGTACGCTTGTTGTTGTCACGGTTGCTAGTCGCTCATGGTCAATTGTCAAATCAAGAACGTGCGCACGATCCGCACGATCGGCACGATCGACATAATCGGCACAAACGACACGGTATCGGCTCATTTAGCTAGGTTGGTAATTCATCTGCAAAACTTGGTTGAAAGGTTAGAGTTTCTGGTTTACCCTATTCTGTAATATTTAGGGTTTCTAGTGTACCCTGTTTTATAATTGTTTTGCTTTGTTGATGTGTTTTGTTCTTCATTAAAATGGAAGAAAGAAAAGTAATAAGAATAAGGAAGTCAAATAATTTGCGATGGAAGGTTTAAAGGAGACAGCTAAAAAGGAAATTGATAGTATTGCTGAAAAAATTATCTAGGACAAAACTTGAATGCAAGAAAGGTAATGAACCAATTACTGATAAAAATTCTGAAGAAAATGTAACAGGAAAATAGGGGGAAAAGGAATGAATATGGAAGATTGAGTATAATGAAAGAACAAATCTCTTTGGGCTTCAAAATCAAATCACAAAGTTAGTGATGCGTGCAAAAAAATGAGAGATTGTGTTCAACAAAGAGAAAATGAAACAAACAATCGTTCAATTGAATATACACTATCTTCAAGACTATAACCTACTAGAGAATGAAGAATACGAAAAGATAGTAAATTGGTCAGTGGAAACAATGAGGGAGCTAATGAAATCACCAAAATCAAAGACATATACTATCATGAGCAATTTCATATGGAAAGTAAATAGAGTCTAGAAAAAATGCAGAAAAGAAAGCAGATCATTATGCATACAAATGTCAAATCTACATGTGTGAGTTTAAAACAAAAGTTGATATTCTCAACTCTCCTTTTGAATTTAAATTGTCCACTGAAGTGGATGAGAAATGCGTTAAAGAATGGGAAAATGTAGTTGTTCGGAACTACGTAGGAAAAAAACCGTGTATCTTTCCCAATCATCAAGGAATTACTAATGAAACAATGAGAACATAAGGGACTGAAGAAGTTTTTGCAAATATTCATGATCTCTATTTTCTACAATTCAAAAAGGAACAAACTTGGATAATATTCTGATATTTGATTCAACTGTATGAAGCTGGAGAGATTGTCTGAAGAATTGAGCCTTCTAAGCAAGTCAAAGGAAACAGCTCAAATATGGTTTAAGCTTAGGAACATCTCAGCACACATGTATAATGCAGAAGTTCTAAGTCACTTTGCTAGTCTATTTGGGAAACCATTATATATGGACCTAATTACAGAGGGAGGAGAGCACCTTAATTTTTCTAGAATAAGCATTGAAGTGCATTCTCAAAGTACACTACGAAAGAACATGACAATTGTTGATAGGAATGGAAATCCCACAGTCATGGAAATCTCATATGAATGAAGTCCAAGTATGTGTATTTTCTGTAATACTTTCAAACATGTTAGTACTAAATTTGCAAAACCAATTGAGAAAAGGCAGTAAATCCTAAAAGCCTAGGAAGTGAAAAATTAGGAATATGAAAGGGAAGAATAAAGAATGAAAGAGAATATTGTGGAAGTCAAGGATAGTGATAAAGAAGACGAAAATGAGGAAAATACAGAGGAAAAATGCAAGGAATAATCAAATAATGAAGAAAGTAATAAAATTGAAGAAACAAATGATGTTGAAGAAGTTCAATCTGAAGACAATGAAGAGGAACAAGTAAAAGAAGAAAGCAAAGAAATAATAGAGGAGAAGAATGAGGAGTAAACTATGGTTTTTGATCATCAAGTCCGTAAAACTGAAACAAAGAAAATCATTGATAAAAGTAATGAAATTCTGATAAAGAATTCTTTTTATCATATCAGTACATGTTCATACAGAGGTAGGTTAAACAATGAGAGCAGACATACATCATCATCTACTACAACTCAATGACCTTTCGTGAAGTATGAGCGAGGAAAGGGACGTGGAAGAAAGCAACATGGACTACAAGGAGTATATAGAAATAACAACAAATATTGGGAACGTTAATTATAATATTTGATTGTACTGTTGTTTGATTTCTACCATTCAGAAACTCTAGGGTCGTTTTTTTATCATCTTATAATCAAAACTAGGGTTTGTTTAGTTTTGATTCTTAACCCTTCTACTTTTTGTGCTTCTTAATGAAATGATGTTAAACTGTTTTCCCAAAAAATAATGTATAAATTAATTGATCATATCTCCTTACCATATTCTTATTAATTATGACGCTTAATTAATTTAAGAATGTATATACTATAATTAATTATTTTAAATCTGAAACCATATATTTCAATTGTAATTAATTTTAATTACTATTAATAAATATAATCATTATTTTTTTAAAAATTAAAACCTAACTTTTTTTTAGTTACATTTTTATTTATTATTAATAATAATTTTAACAACCAACAAACCTTTAATTAAAAAGAAAACAAATTATTATTTTCTAATTTATTTTCAAGATAACATTTATATATTGAATATAAAAATTTTCTTGAGAAAATTTATATATAACCTATATTAACTTATAAAAATAAAATTTTGACAATAAAATAATAATAATGATTAACATATATATACGTGTATAATTTTAACTTGTCAAAATGAGTCATCATCTCTTTAGCAAAATCGCAACTCGTATTTCTGAAACATTAAAGACAAATATTTTTACGGCAAAAACTACTAAATAACTTAGCACACGGAACCTGTTTTAAGATTGTTAGATATTTTTGTCTTTAAATAAACATAAAATATATATACATATGATGTTACAAAATAATTAATCAAATACAATGCATATAAAGAATGATATTCTGAATAAGTGGTTGATTCGATACATCTGTTTAGCACATTTCTCTTAAAACAGATTCAATGTTTCCCTTAGGCTAGAGCTTATCGTAGATAGATGTCTCTCAGGATACAACGAATCTAGTGGTTATTCAACATGAGAATCACTAAGCAGGAAACTTGACAAAGTACATGAATCGATCATCGAGTTTCAATAGAAATACAACGAGTCAAGTACTCGAAGAACACTCGATTGAGTGAACAACTCGAAAAACACTCGATTGAGTGAATAACTCGAAAAACACTCAAGAAGCAAAGAAAGATTTTTCGAGTTCTAGAGAGATAATTAGATTAATGAGACAAGAGATATATTAAGAGTTCTAATGAGATAAATATATTTGGAAATTAAATCATCACAATAAATTCATTTATCAATCCAACGAATTTATCTTCTTACCTCGATCAATGGCTGACAATTCGATGGTCTTCGAGATGGTATAGTTCCATTCCAGATAGTAGGGATCGATTGTCTTGTCTGAGGAATTACAAGTGGACGATTAAGCAAGCTTCCTTTAAGGTCTTTTTTACCCATCTCTGTATAGGCTAAACTATCAACCGAAAATTCTCTAGGTTCGCCCTCTTCTCTTGGCCACTCCAATAACTGTAATTTCACCTCTGCCCCGATTGATAATCCAAAAACTTGACGACGAGATTCCTCTGAGAATCGGGTACAAGAACGTATTGTCGCTGTAATTAACGTCGAGGACTAATTCATTCAACGATTGCCACATTCCTAGACTCTTGCCATTTCTAGACTATTGGCGTTCAATCTTATCCATTGACATATTAGATCTTATTTATTTACTAACATTAAATTTTACCAAAAAATCACATTTTAATTTTGTATGAATTTATATTTATTTAAATTAAATTACATTTAATTTATTTATCTAAATTTTCATTTTCATTTAATCCTTCTACTAATAAATCATACCATTGATGTCAAATACAAGATAATTGAGCTTCTAACTCTCTATGATATATCATAAAACCATATTAAAGAATGTGTAGTGTGATTTTGGTTAAGGATGAGAATTATAAATAAGATGTCAAAAAACATATCATAAATCTTTTATTCAAGTTACCGGATAATATATCCGTTTACATAAATCAAATCAGGGACGACGCATACAAGAGAATTGGGCTTCTAACTCTATGAGTACCGTCAGACCAGATTAAAGAACATGAAATATGATTTTGGTTTAACCATTGTCCACTAACGGTCACCAAAAAAGATTTCTTCTCTTTCAGATTAACAAAAGAGAGGATGCTTGGCTTCACACTAATATGGACCATGCTATCACCCGTAACGGTTTCGGCGTGATATGTAGAGTTACTATTTCCAACATTTGTGACAACTCTCAAGAATGTAACGGTGAAATTCGAGTTCTTATGCACCGATGTAGTCATTGTTGGGTAATTGAGATCTTTTGGAGATGATGTTGTAATTCCCTTTGGACAATTATATTTTCCTTTGAACATTTTTATCAGCTTATCTCCTTCTGAGCCAAGACTACAAAACATTTTGAAATAGTCGTCTATAGATGTCTCATACACGAGTCCAGGATTTAGAGCTTTCACTGGATCTATATGCCCTGCTCCGTGACCAAGTTCGTCGTCTAAATTGTAATTTGAATTCATATTCCAAGCTACAAACCAGTCATTGAATCAAATATACATGACCAGTGTCATTACTTATTTTGATCTTGGTTAAATGCAAATTAAATTTAAATTACTAAAATTATCAATTATTTAATTATTTACCCGAAGTCATGAGCGAAGATTTGATGGCGGAAAAAGACCAATCAGGATGTTTTGATTTCACATACGCCACTGCACCAGCAACATGTGGACACGCCATGGAAGTTCCGGTCATCAAGTTGTATTTAGACTTGAATGTTTTAGAATCTGATCCGTAGGATGAAGGATTCAGTGATGGTATAAATGCCGCTAAAATATATGTGCCCGGTGCGGTTATATCTGGCTGTAAGGTATAGAAGAACAATATTATATATATGATTAGTTAGATGCACAATAAAACTAATGACAGTTGAATTGTTATGTGATCAACAAGTGATAAAAAAATTAACTAG
Organism: Impatiens glandulifera; assembly: GCF_907164915.1. NCBI lineage: Eukaryota > Viridiplantae > Streptophyta > Magnoliopsida > Ericales > Balsaminaceae > Impatiens > Impatiens glandulifera. Next base: position 50,914,789 of record NC_061867.1, on the reverse strand, counting down.
ATCCATTCTTGTATAATTATATATTATAATACCTTTAAGATTTCAGGAAAAATTCTATTAGGTCCTCTGCTCGAATAAGAGGCGATTAAAGGAGTATTATTCTCAACCATCTCACTCTTTGTTATGCGTCCCATGTGCACCGTCTTGGAATTGAGATAAGACGTAAGATACAGAAAGCTAGAGTCATTCAATATTGCTGTGGGTAGAGCTACAACCCCGTAAACTGATGTTTCATTTGTTCGAAGAACAACCCCGCTTGCACCGACTCTTTCTGCAGTTGAAATAGCTGAAAACATAGATGTTTCGAAAGAATCGCATACTATGATTTTTCCCTTTACCAAGTGAGGATCTACACAATCGGGCATGCATTGCCTATATATTATCGGCCAGATTTAAGAAAGAAGCATTTATATATATATATATTTATATCAATAATAATATAAATGTGAAATTTAATTACATGGTACTTGATTCATTGCATCTAAGGCCGACACTTGTTCCATAGACCAAATTTGTGTTGTTGCTCATATCAAAAGCATTCACGGTAGTACTCTGAATCAATCAATCAATCATGAAAACATATTAATATTATTAGTATGATAATTGTAAACATCTCACATTTAATTAGTTATAATAAATATACAGATGTACTAATTTTTCATTTAACTAACATCACTACAACACAATTTCACTAATTGTTTTTATACATATATATATATATATACTTACTTACCATGAGTGTTTTACCATTTCCAAGGATAAGCTTGTTTTTTAGTGTTCTGTCGGTACTTGCGGCTACTGTGAAAACCCATGGCGCAAAGCTGTCTGTCGTTGCAAACCCGAATCTTCCTTCATTTCCAGCCGAATTTACAGTTAAAATACCTTGTTCTATTGCATGAAATGATCCAATAGAAATCACATCATTACTCAACTTTGGTTGTGGAAAATCAGCACCAACAGAAATGGTAATAATGTCAACTTTGTCGGCAATTGCATCATCAAATGCAGCTAAAATAAAATCACTTTTACAAGCTGCTGAACACACTCTATACACAGCAATTCTTGCCGTCGGAACGCCTCCTCTAGCAGTTCCATTTGCTATACCAAAAAAACTGGCGTTTTTCAATACCCTTCCGATTGCTGTAGAGGCTGTGTGAGTCCCATGTCCATTAATATCCCTTGCAGACTTATGTTCTGGGTTCTCGGCATAATATCTCGCTCCAATTATTTTTCTATATTAATATATATAATAAACTTTTAATAAATTAATGATTACAAAATATATTGAAATAAATAAATAAATAAAAGGAACAAGTACCTGTTACATGTGAAGTCTTTTCCACCAGCACAAACACCCTTCCATTTTTTAGGAACAGGGCCTAAACCATGATCGGAAAAACTATCTGACTCGGGTGTTACACCACTGTCAAAGTGTCCAATTATAATATTACTCTCAATAATCGGATTTCGCGAAACATTTAGTGACAAACCAATATAATCCCAAGATCGTGTGGTCTGAATTTGCAGTTGTTGTCTTTTGAAAACAGATACAACCCCTTTTGTGGCTGCATGTAACGATAAAAACAGAAGTTTTTAAGGTGGTAAATTACTTAACTAGATATATCATAGCATTTAAATAAAATACCTACATTTCAATTTTAACACTTCTTCTGGGGTGAGATTCGCAACAAAACCATTAAAACTTCTTTTATAACTTCTCAATAATATTTTCCCAGCAATACTGTTGCAATATGGACATATGAGTTGAATGTCAATAATAATAATAATAATAATAATAATAATAATAATAATAATGTTTTATAGGCATCTTAAACACAAGAAATATTTATCTATTAATGGGGTATGATATGTGAGCTTACATACAAACCTGTTTCTTAGGATTATAGTATAATTAATCAATATTTCTTTTGTTTAATATATAAAGATATTAATTAAATCTAAAAGTATTTACTAAATAACATTTTTTTTTTAAATTGACAAACAAGCCAAAACATCTTAATTCATAAATCAATATAAAGAATAATTTCAATTAACACATTATAGCTAGTACACATAATGAAAAAATAATTTTAAAAAATGCAATAAATTAACCACATACATTTTGCTATGCCCTATATCTTGGATCATACTAATATGGTTGGAACGAGCTAAATATTCTCCTTCTGGAAGACTTCCCATATAAACGATGTGTACCTAAAAAAAATAAACAAAATTTTATATTAATATAATTTACATGGTTGACATTAAAATAATCTGTGCACAATAATATATGATAGAAACATAAAAGAATCTATACCTCTCTATGATCTTCCATGTATTCAAAAGACGAATCAATCATAGAAAATATAAAAAGTATTTGAATAATATTGTATAACAGATGTTTAACACAAGATCTCGTCATAATAAAATTATCTATCTTTTTACGAGTTTCAAGCAATATTATTAGTCAATTTATTTTAAATCTGTTAAATAATGGATATCTAATACTTGTATATGGAAATAATTGTTTGTGCTTTTACAAAATGATTTTACTAACAATAATAAAATAATAATTAATGATATTACTAATAATGATTTAAATTTTATTAAATATTACAATAATATTTTTTTCCAGATTAGAAAAGTCCCAATCAATATATACTATTTCATTTACTTCTTTTCCAAATTAATTAAAGAAATTAAAGTTAATTATCATTTTATTGATTTCTTACCATAATGGTATAAATTAAACAAGGAATATCTTTCCATATAATTCAAGATTTGATTTTAGGAATCAATATTTTTTTAATAAACCAATAAATAGATTTTATAAATATAAAAGTGCAAAATTTTCTCCCACAATTTAATTTGATTTTAAATTACCCTGTGCAGTGGATCTTCCCAATCTGATACAAAAAAGGATAATTTTCATCTCCTTCATTATTTTCCATCCGTTTGAGATATTGAATATATTATTTTCTTTAATTATTTTCCATTTATGTTACCTTCTTCAAGTAACTTTTCACTTTTTTAATCAAGCCATTTTAAATTATTGAATTACAGTAAGTCTTTTTTTTGGGATAAATTTAAAAAATCAAGTATAAATACAATATTAGTTTCAAACAATTATTTTTATTAAATAAAAATGTCATATTTAATTTTGTTTATAAATATTAATAATATATAATAATTGTTTCAAATATAGTTTTATAACTAATTAAATAAATGTTAACAAAAATATAAGGATTAATTGATATTTTTACCGCCTGTAAAAAAAAGTTAACTATGTTCTTATTGGGAAATTTGACGAAATGACCTTAATAATCGCTCTATTTGCATCCGTGGTCACTCGATAATTTAAATTGCTCTAGTGACCACTTTATTTTTTTTTTACGAAAATACTCTTATCGCGTAACGCGAAAGGACTTTATATAAATACTCAAATTTTTTCATTTCATTTATTTCTCTTCTCTCTCTACTCCTTTTTCTCTCTTAGACGGCGACGGCGGCGGCAGAACACATCATACAAATCGATAATACCAAAACCCTAAATCGATTTATAATGTGTTCATCATATAGATTTATGTTCTTATTTCCATTATCTTCATTTCAAACTCTAACCCTAAATAAATTTATGTTCTTATTTCCATTATCTTCATTTCAAAACTCTAAATCAATTTATGTTCTTATTTTCATTATCTTCGTTTCAAACCCTAAATAGATTGATGTTCTTATTCAAACCCTAAATTGATTTAAAATGTTCTTATTGTTCATATTGGTTCATATTTTGTTTATCTTATTGTTCATATTGGTTTTACTATTCGTTGTTCATATTGTCGATGATGATATTTGTAGATAATCTCATCGATGATCATATGGGTTCCATTTCAAGGAAGATTCATTTTTCGCTTCGCGTTTCGCTAAGTACTTTACGTTTTACTAAGTACTTCGCGTTTCGCTAAGTACTTCGCATTCCGCTAAGTAAGTTCTTCGCATTTCGCTAAGTAAGTACTTCGCGTTTCTCTAAGGGTCAAGATTTTTTTTATTTATAGTTAATCATGACTTCATTTGACAAGGTATCTACATCACTCATAGTTTTGAAGAGAATCAGTTTTAACAAAATAAACCTTAATAGATTTTACATAGAAACATTTAGATTCTTCAGAAAAGACCTTTGAAGAAGTCATCATTGAGCTCCAGGTAAGAAAAAATGGTTTAAAATCGATTTCGGTAGTCATTAAGCTAACAAAATCGATTTCAAATCATCCTCATTACGTAGAGCTCAATGATCGCTTTTCAAAGGCCTTTTCTGAAGAATCTAAATGTTTCCATGTAAAATTAATAAGATTTATTTTGTTAACACAGTTCTCTTCAAAACCATGACTTTGTTGTTGATACATTGTCAAACGAGAGAAATTATCTATAAAAAATGAAAAAAAAATTGTATTTAACGTTTCGCTAAGGATTTTGTGTTTCTCTAAGGACTTTCTGTCTCGCTAAGGAAGTCGAAGAGGCGCGCGTAGGAAGTCGAAGTGGCGCGCGTAGGAAGTCGAAGAGGCGTGCGTTTCTGCACGCGCTATACCTTATTTATAATCATTTTTGTGCGCGATGAACATTTCTTTTCTTCTCTCCCTCGCAAAGGCCTCGTCTCTCTCTAGCCTCTGTTAACTTAACTGCTCCATGCCTTAACGATTATTCCTTCTTGTCTTCTCGTCCATCATTAATCAAGTTTGTATAGTTTTTTGGTTTAAACCATCATATGTTAAGTTTTAGGGTTTTTACTCGTCTTATGTTTCTAGTTTTTGGTTACCTTCTTAGGTTTTTGGTTTTTGCTCGTCTTATGTTAAGTTTTATGTTCATGGTTTCTCAATGGGCATATATGGGTTTAGGGAATATTCATATATGGGTTTAGGGTTTCACTAAGTACTTTGTATTTCGCTAAGTACTTTGCGTTTCTCTAAGTATTTCGCATTTTGCTAAGTACTTAGGGTTTGCGATGGTATTTGTATTTGTTCTTACATTTTTGTTGTTGTTCCTTTTGTAGATAGAAGAAACCACAGTTACTGAGTTTCCTAGTAGGATTTCTTGGAAAAGTGTTCTCTGCCTCAAGAAGATTGCTAACAAGTTCGATACAATGGATCTTTTGGAGAGGGTTTATAATACCCAAATCAGATATTTATTCACAGTCTTAGTCTTGCAGTTCTCAAGAACTATTGTACATTATATGTTGCTTAGGAGGGTAAGCTCAAACTCGAAGGAGATTACATTCATGGTCAATGGGTAGGAACTTGTATTTGGTATGAAGGAGTATGCCTTGGTTACATGCCTAAACTTCGGCAGATTTCCTGAGATGAACGAAGAAGAATGTCGAGGTTGTCCACCTCTCTCGGTGAAATATTTTAAAGGGAAAACGAGTGTACGAATGAAAGAGTTGGAGACTACTTTTATGAAATGCAATGATAAGGAAGATGCATGGAAGATGAGGTTGGTATGCCTGATTTTCCAGTACCTATTTGCATTTGACCCAAGGAGGGTGGTATTTCCAAAAATCCTCCACATGGTGAAAGACAAAGAAACTTTCCTCCGATTTTCATGGGGGAAGGTCACCTTTAGAGCCACTCTCAAGGGTTTGAACAAGAACATGAAACGTTTCATTTTCTTATATTATAACAAGAAGAAAAAGATTAATGATCCTTATACTCCTTTTGCTTACAACATTTATGGGTTTGCACTGGAATTTCAAGTGTGGACATTCGATGTCATCAAAAGCTTTGTCCCTAAATTTGCCAAAAGGAATGAGCTTAATGAGCCTCTATGCCCAAGGTTGTTAGTCTATCATTCCAACAGGAAGAACACTTTGATCGAGATAAAGTTTATCCTTGAGACCACGGATCTGACTAAGATGGAAGAGTCCTCCTAGAGAAGAGACGAGTCAACTGATGAATTTTTTGAAGGATTTACAGAAGAGAAGATATGCAAAGATGAAGTTGATGATGATGAAGATCAAGAACCTACTCCTAAACCTTCCACCAGGAAGAGAAAGGCTGGAGCTACTCTCAAAGAAGCAGTCAACCTGAAGAGGAAGCTTGCTTATGAATCGAGTCCTCCCAATGCCAGCATTCCTAGTCCCCCCACCGCAATGTCATGTTTTGCATTACCTCCAACACCTTCTGTTGGATGTAAATGTGATGATCTGAATGAGGAGCTAAAAGAGTTAAAAACAGAGTTAAAGGAGGACCTCAAAGAGCTGAAAACAGAGTTCATCAAAGAGCTGAAAATCACCATCAAAGAAACTCAAGAAACTCACCATGCTTATATGAAAAAGTTGGTTATTAGTATGTCCGAACAGTTATTAGCCAAATCTAACCAAAAGATGGCCATTTTAATGCCAAATTAGATAATATGGAGGAGAAGAAGAAGAAGAAGAAGAAGAAGAGCAAGGTGGACAAGAAGAAGGAGAAGATTGAGGTTAGATATTGAAATTTGTACTTAACGTTTCGCTAAGGACTTCGCGTATCACTAAGTACTTCGCGTAACGCTAAGGCCTTCGTGTAACGTGAATGCCTTAACGATACGCGAAGGCCTTCACATTACGCGAAGGCCTTAGCGTTACACGAAGTCGAATGTTGTTCATATCTGACCACAATGTTGTTCTATTTTGCAGAAAATGATGGAGATGAAGGCGAATAAAAGTGAGGGGATGATGGTGATGAAGACGAATGAAAGTGAGGGGATGATAGTGAAGGATGAGAAGAAGGATATGAAGGTCGATGAAGTGGATAAGAGTGTGAAGGATGAGAAGAAGGATATGAAGGTCGATGAAGTGGATAAGAGTGTGGAGGGTGTGGAGATGGAGTTGAAGGATGAGGAGAAGGATGTGAAGGTGGATGGTGTGGAGAATGAGGAGAATGAGGAGAGTGTGGATGTGAAGGTGAAGGATGAGAAGAGTGTGGAGGCTATGGAGGATGGGGAGAGTGTGGATGTGAAGGTGAAGGATGAGAAGAGTGTGAAGGCTGTGGAGGATGAGGATAGTGTGGGCGTGAAGGTGAAGGATGAGAAGAGTGGGGAGGTTAAGAAGGAGAAGAGTGGGGAGATTGAGAAGGATGAGAAGCTCACCGATATGATGCAACAAGTAATTGAGAATAAGAAAAAGAAGAAGAAGAAGGAGACGAAGGTTGAAGATGACGATGATGATTTCAAATTATACAACACTCCTACTAAAGCAACAGTTGTGCAAAATAGAAGAGTGAGGAAGCCGAACAAAGATGACTCGTACACCAACCCTTCTTTGTCAAAACTGGCAAAGACAAATGATTCATTAACAATCAATCCCCTTCAAAAATTTGAAGATGATTTGTTGGTTGAAGTAAAAAATTGGTTGAAAGATCCAAAAACCAAGGATGAGAAAAAGCATGTGTATACTTGTGAAGTAGGGAAGGAGGTGTTTCTTAGAGTTCTAACCAATTTCACATGGCTTCAAGATACTATAAGTCGTGCAATTCATAATTCATTAATGTTATTCTAACAATGTTGTTTGGTATATACTCAATGTTTTCCCATTGTGTAGAAAATCGACGCATTATGCCACTTGTTGCGAAAAAGTATTGCAGAATATCCAAGACATATAAAAATTCTAAAGTAACAATAGGGGATTTCTTAAGATAAGGCGAGAGTACAACACTTTTAAAAAAGATCCTGAAAATTATTCTCTCGCAGAATTTGAAGATTACTTCTTGTGTGTAGAACATAGATATATGCCTGATTGGGCATCAATCGACGATATATACGTGCCTCTAAACATTATCAATAAGCACTGGGTAATGTGTGTAGCTCGTCTACAAAATAATCACATTGACGTTTATGACTGTGATTCTTATCTTTTTAAGAATATGGATCCATACTTGAGACCGTTGTGTGAAATGATTCCACGTTTATTTACAAAAGGAGTCTTTAATGCTCATCTACAAAGGTTTCCTAACTTCAACTTCCAAACCATGACATTCAAAAGGTTTCTACACCCCAAAGGCAAAAATACAGCAACTAAGGTAGGGGAAGTCCTCATAGCAACCGAGAGAGGGTACTGTGGTGTATTCATCTTATGTATATAGAATACTTGACTGCTAACCAAACTGTACAGAAGGTGATCTCAGATGAAATGGAGTTTTGAAGACAGAAGATTGCGGTCAGGTTATTCCATCAAATTATAGAACCATAGTATTGTAATCTTGAAGTGAATTTTGGAGAGAACTTGAAGTTACTTGTAATGTAAATGTAATGTTAAAATATTTGTAGTTTAATTTTGTGTATATTCTATTCATTACATTGGATGATACTTTGAATGACTTCACGTTTCGCGAAGGACTTCACGTCTCGCGAAGGACTTCATGTCTCGCAAATTGATAGTCTAAGTTTTATTTAAATGTAAAACATACCAAGATTCATACCAAAGAAATGAACATGAACTTTACATAACATACCAAAGAATTGGAAGATACTTTCAAGTGAAATTTCAAGCCTGCACTTCAGACTTGAAGATAACCTTCAATGTAAAACCATTGTGTGTGAAGAAACTTCAAGGCTGAATAGCAGTAAGGAAGGATACTCAAACTAAATTGTGTATCCTTACTTGCCTGCTATCCAGACTTGAAGATAACCTTCAATGTACAACCATTGGGTGTATGTGTAACTTTACCTCTATTTATAAAAACATAAAAACAAGTGTAACTTTAATTTTAACTTTAAACTTTAACTTTAAATTTAAACTTTAACTTTAAACTTCGTGTTTCGCTAAGTACTTCGTGTTTCTCTAAGTACTTCGCGTTTCGCTAAGTACTTCGCGTTTCATTAAGTACTTCGCATTTCGCTAAGTAAAGTAAAGGAAGAATACTAAATTTAAAACCTTAGGAAACCTTCAGTTGAAAACCTGGCCTCATGAATCATGCTTGAAATTCTTGTGTCATCTCTATGACCGTGCCTTGATCAGTACACGAATCAGGAAAAATGAAGTCATTCTTTGACCAAAAGGTTTACATACAAGATATACGTGATGGTGAGACAAAATTGACCGGTAAAGGGGAGTTCAACTACATGATGGCAACCACATGACTACACAACATATTTACATACATACCAATAAACAACACAAAAGGCTCATACTACAACTTACCAATAAACTTTAACATAAAAAGAAACATAATGCATGAAACATATTACAACTTATCCCAAACCACCACAATTCAATTCAATTAACAACATAAGGAACACTACAACTTATCACCACAATCTTAAATGTTTCAAGCTAAAGGCTCATACTGTTGATATGATGACTCATGCTGTTGAGATGATGATGCTCTTATAGTAGATGGTGCATACATCATTTCTTTGCATGTTTCCCTATTATATCCTAGTCCAGCACATGAGTTGCATCGTCTTGGAACCTTACGGACCTCACCTTGGGATGACCTACGCTTTGTTTGTGGTCGCCCTTTCTTAACCTTAACAGGTGGTTTAGACCTTAATTTCGGGAATATCCCAATCGTCTTCATCACCAACAGGATAACATCTCTCCGCATATGCATTCATCCAAGATTCAGTTGTGTAATACTTGTCAGCATGGAAAATAGAACAATTAAACAATTGGTTAAATAGATTGAACATGTGAGCTAGATAATACCTTGAACATAAATCATAAGAAACCAAATTGCGGTGACGGGAAGTAGTCATTGCATGCGTACAAGGAAGACCGGAAACTTCAAATACCCTACAAGTGTAGTTCATGTCTTTCAAATAGACTTTAAAATGGGACTCATTGTCATGCACATAAAACTCGAATCGGTTAAGCGATGATATTGTATAGAATCTGGCCTTCTCAAATCCCTCACGTAATAACTTTTCATAAGTTGGAGATAAAAGTTCTTGGTAGTTGGACGCTTTTTCTCTTTTATCATTAAACCAATGTTGTATTGTGAATCTTAAATACTCAGTAATTGCAGAAATGGGATACTTTCTAGCTTCCCTACTCTGACTATTAAAACTCAGCATAATTTCTTGTGAGTTGATTATATTGCTTACCGGGGGAAAATGCTCTACTCCATCTTTGGATTCCAATTTCTTTCAAATAGGTAGAAATCATTTTATCTTTAACCCTGATCTTGTCAAAAAGCCGATTAAAGTTGGAGATTGTGTACGCACGAGAAGCAAAATCAAACTCCATATGACATTTATCATTTTTGAATTTGGCCATAATATTCATCTTTATGTGATATGTGCACGCACCGTGGTCTGCTTCTAGAAAAACAACACACAGCGCATTGGCGATGCTTGGGTGTCTATTGGATACGAAGACGAGATCATTAACTAATTCAATTGCTTCTCATAGTTTTTGCATAAAATAAGTCCAGGAGTTATTATTCTCTTAATCAACAACGCCGAATGCGACAGGATATAGTTGCTCATTCGCATCTAATGCAATAGCCACCAATAGTTGACATCTCACCTTGTGCTTAAGAAAATTGGCATCAACGCACAATACAGGACGAAAAAAGGCTTTGAACCCCTAATTGAGAGTCCTAGGGACATGAACATATACTTGAAGTGGCCAAGCTCATCTGTCTGGATGTCTGTTATGGTACCCGGATTATTATTCTTCAACATGTAAAGGTATGATGACAATTTTTCATAGGAATCCTCTATCGTTCCTCGCACCGCCATTAAAGTCATTTCCCTTGCCCTCCAAGCCTTATTATAAGTCAAATATATCACATAAGTTGTTTGCAAGTCTTCAATTATTTTCTTAGGCAAGTGGTTATAGTGATGGTCCATGTACTTACTCTTCATGCACTGCCCAATAACCCATGCTGGTGTTTGCATTTTTTTCTCTAGCCTCGACAAAATCGAGCATGAGTGTTGTGGTTCAAATTTCCGGATCTCAAATATCTTAGATAATTTACATTTCACAGCACGTAATCCCACTTACATGTCTCATCCAAACATTTCACATACCAAAGATGTTTTCTTGACTTCTCCACTTTGAATTCAAAATGATTAGTCATAGCATATTTATATAGCCTCAACTGAATTTCTTTTTTATTATCAAAAAACGCACCGACTTCCAATACGGTTTCACTACCTTTTTTTGGGAAAAAGGTTTCACTACTTAATGTTAACGCAAATGAGGGGTCTGTCGGTGATGTGTCGGTCGGGTCTGTCGATGGTGTACCCATTGATGATCTTCTTGCACTAGATGGTGTACCCATTGATGATCTTCTTACACTAAATAGTGTACCCATTGATGCTTTTGCACTAGTTGGTGTACCCATTGATGCTCTTCTTGCAGTATATGGTGTAGGTATTGATGCTCTTGCACTAGATGGTATAGCAATTGATTCTCTTGCTCTAGATGGTGTAGGTATTGCACTAGTAATAGCATGCAATTCTTGAGTAAGTGGGATGTGAGGTAAAGAGTTTTCTCCTGCTTCATTTTGACTTTCAAAAACATCCGAGGGTACAACTTCTGGTACAATTTTTTGAGTAAGTAATGGTGGTAGTATACTTTCTTGAGTTGGGTATGTAAGTAGTGGTATCTTTCCTTTAGTAAATGGTGACTTCTCTATTATAGAGACACACAATGGTGACACAGTTCGACCCGAAATCAAGCGTGATAAATATGTGCTCGCATCCTCATCTTGATTAATAACAACAGGGGAAGGATTTGTGATACGCGGAATATCATACTTGACTTGCAACACTAAATCATATGTAAATTTATGCACATTAAGTCTATCATAGATGATCTCAACTAACTCGGCAAACGTAGTAGTTTGGGGTAAATCCAATATTTTGATTAAAGTGGCATGAAAATACATTATACCATCAACATCAAATTTTCACTCTCCATTATAGAAAACGAATACTTCAGCTGGAATAAAAAACATGAATGAATGGATAAATAATACTATTTAAGTGAAGTGAAAAGGGAAGTCTTTCGCGTAACAGAAATTTCTTCGCGTAACGGGAAGTCCTTCGCATAACGGGAAGACTTCCCGTTACGCGAAGGGCTTCACGAAACGCGAAGTCTCATCGGATAAACAATAAACAACAACAGTGCATGTGATTCGAAGATGCAGAAACCGAACCACAATAAACATGAAGTCTCATTTGATAAACGTACCATGTGGAACAGTGCTCGTGCTCGTCGTGCTCATTGTCGCTGCCGTCGTCGAAGATTGTCGTCGCCGTTTAGGGTTAGAGAGAAGGTGAAGAAGAGCATGAAGAGAGAGAATGAGAAGAAGAGAAATGAAAAAATATGCTGAAATTATATTAAATAGAAAGGATATTCTGAATTTTTCACACTTTTTCACTTCACGAAACGCGAAGTCCCTTTGCGTTACGCGATAAGGGTATTTTCGTTCAAAAATAAATAAAAGTGGTCACGAGAGAAATAAAAATTAAGGGGTGACCACGGATGCAAATAAGTGATTTTTTTGGGTCATTTCGTCAAATTTCCCTTTTTATCTATTTATCATATGGAGTATTTGGCTAGAGAGAAATATCGACTAAATATTTTTCGAGATCCGCATTTTATCAAATCAACTGTGACAAATTGTGACAAGTTAATTGAATTTAAGATATTTATTTTTCATACTTAACTAATTTAAAGTTTTATCATATATGTTCAAATGACAAACATTGAGCAATCTTTAAGAACGCATATTCCCTTCTTTACTGTTTTTTTTAAATAAAATAAATAATATTAAAACCTAGACTTAGGTCTGATTGAGCCTAATTAATTTATTCATCCTTATAATAAAACATTCATGAGCTTTGGACTATTGGTTGGGCTAAGCTAATTTATTTACCAAATAAATAAAAAGTAAAATGAGGCAAACTTTATAAGTGGGCTCAGTTAGGCCCAAATCAGGCCCATGTCTAGGTTTGAATATTATTATTATTTATTTTTAAAAAGAAGAGGCGCACATAATTTTTATACAGCCAGTATCTTTTTTAGAATATTTTGTTTCAAAACAAGCCTGATCCATTATATTTTTTGTGTGTAAAATTCAAAATTATCATTTATTAATACTAAACACTAGTGTCATCTTACCAAATCTAATCTGTAGATTATTTGTTAAGTATTTAAGAAAATAATATGAATATTTAGTCCAATCATTGGACCTGATCGGTGTGAGGATGGTACACATATAAACGACATACCTTTCTCAACCCCATAAGTTGGATTATGACGAATAATACATTTATCATTCTTGTCTCGTTCTCATTTGAAATTTTTTTTTATAAAATTTCACATTCTATTTGATTTCAAAAAATTCCTGCAGAATATCGTTTTATAAATTTATACTATATTTTATTTGAAAAAAAAATTATGATAAAATTATAAATTATTAATATAATATATTAAAAAATTATATTATTATAAATTTAAAACTCATATAAAATATGAAATATAAATAAGTATATATTTAATTTTGTTTATTAGTGTTTTAATCATAATTGAGACAGAACAAATATCATTCTTAGTCAATTACCCGTGAAACATAAAAATTGTTATAATGGAAAATTTTGAATAAAAAACCACATATTGGACACTAATCAACTTACCTATTCAATCATTAAATTTTTCGCCTAAATTGTCTGAAGAACTAATGTATTTTTATTAAGTTACACAATTGAATGGTTAAAACCTTCCTCATTCTAACCTTCCACTGTGAAGAGAAAGAATGGGCTTTAATTTGATAAATTAAAATCTCACCCACTATTGGATGAGGTAGATAGAAAAAGATTAAATTAATCTATATATATAATGATGCTTAATTTTTAAAGTGTCCGGATTGCCGTGTCGAGAGCTGTGGTTAATTTGGATACTTGGGTCGGATTGTGAGTTGACCCGTCTTTAAATTTAAAACGGTTAAAAATAAAATTAAAAATGCTAGAGGTATGTTTCGAACTTGCAACCTAAGAAAACAAGTACAACTCTTTAACCAACTAGGCTACAAAGACTTTATATTTTAAATTCAACACAAAATTTGATAAATGCGGGACGTTTTAATATTAATATAAGTTCAACTTTTTAACTAACTAATCTATATATATATAATGATGCTTAATTTTTAAAGTGTCCGGATTGCCGGGTCGAGAGCTGTGGTTAATTTGGATACTTGGGTCGGATTGTGGGTTGACCCGCCTTTAAATTTAAAACGGTTAAAAATAAAATTAAAAATGCTAGAGGTATGTTTCGAACTTGCAACCTAACAAAAACAAGTACAACTCTTTAACCAACTAGCTACATATACTTTAAATTTTATATTCAACACCAAATTTGATAAACGCGGGACGTTTTAATATTAATATAAGTTTAACTTTTTAACTAACTAATCTATATATATATATAATGATGCTTAATTTTTAAAGTGTCCGGATTGCCGGGTCGAGAGCTGTGGTTAATTTGGATACTTGGGTCGGATTGTGGGTTGACCCGCCTTTAAATTTAAAACGGTTAAAAATAAAATTAAAAATGCTAGAAGTATGTTTCGAACTTGCAACCTAACAAAAACAAGTACAACTCTTTAACCAATTAGCTACAAAGACTTTATATTTTATATTTAACACCAAATTTGATAAACGCGGAACGTTTTAATATTAATATAAGTTCAACTTTTTAACTAACTAATCTATATATATATATATATATATATATATATATATATATATATATATATATATATATATATATAATGATGCTTAATTTTTAAAGTGTCCGGATTGCCGGGTCGAGAGCTGTGGTTAATTTGGATACTTGGGTCGGATTGTGGGTTGACCCGCCTTTAAATTTAAAACGATTAAAAATAAAATTAAAAATGCTAGAGGTATGTTTCGAACTTACAACCTAACAAAATAAATACAACTCTTTAACCAACTAGGCTACAAAAACTTTATATTTTAAATTAAACACCAAATTTGATAAACGCGGGACGTTTTAATATTAATATAAGTTCAACTTTTTAACTAACTAATCTATATATATATATATAATGATGCTTAATTTTTAAAGTGTCCGGATTGCCGGGTCGAGAGCTGTGGTTAATTTGGATACTTGGGTCGGATTGTGGGTTGACCCGCCTTTAAATTTAAAACGGTTAAAAATAAAATTAAAAATGCTAGAGGTATGTTTCGAACTTACAACCTAACAAAATAAATACAACTCTTTAACCAACTAGGCTACAAAAACTTTATATTTTAAATTAAACACCAAATTTGATAAACGCGGGACGTTTTAATATTAATATAAGTTCAACTTTTTAACTAACTAATCTATATATATAATGATGCTTAATTTTTAAATAGATACTTGGGTCGGATTGTGGGTTGACCCACCCATAAATTTAAAACGATTAAAAATAAAATTAAAAATGTTATCCGTAATTTTTTTTTCACGGTTTTTTATATTATTAATCGTGAAAATGCACGGGCTAGATGCTAGTTCAATTAAGAACCAAATCTCACTGACTCTAAGGTAGCATTTTGAAAAGTATTATTTTGTTATAATTATCACTGTAATTTTTTTTAATTAAAAAGTGAATGTAATTTTGTTTGTACTTATTTAATATTAAAATATAACTAAAATGCTTTTTAATTTAGTGGGTGTGAAAAATTATACTTATTTATACATTATTAAAAACTTTTTAAATAAAATTTTATTGCAAATGATTTTTTTTTTCACTTTATTTAGGCTAACCGTGATTGTTCTTATTCTAATGCCAACATGATTGGTGTCCAAAATTTCTTTAAGATAGATATTGAAAAATATTGATTCTTTAATAATATTGAACTAGTTGAGTCAAATTTGACATTTTTTTTCTCAATTACAAAATAAACTTGTTTATAAGAGAATTGTTTTTATTCATTTTAAAGAATTTGACTTATTTATTTATAAATATAAATGAATTCTTTATTTATTTTTAAATATATAGGCTAGATGAATTAATTTTGCTCGGTCAAGCCCAAGTCTTGGTATAATTTATTTTTATTTTTTTTAGATGGATAGATAAATTAACTGGGCTTTGTCAGGCCCATGTCTAGGTTTGATTGTTATTATTTAGAATTGTGTGCTTCTAGATAAACATCTTATTCTGAAATAAAATAAACTTCAATAGAAAATATAATGCAATTTATTATTATTGTTAACCATAGTTACTTAATTATATTTGATTTTAATTACAGTTTATTTTACTGATTCTATATAAGCATATCTTATTAGTTTATTCTCTTATTAGTTTATATGATTAGACCACGGTGAAGTTGATTATAAGAACAACTGTTATATGTATATATGCATTTAAAATAAATGATATACAAAACAAATATACATATATAAAAATTTGAAATTTAAAAGAATTTTTTTAGAAAGACTAAACATAAAAAAAAAAATTAAAAACTAGAAAAACTATTTAATTAATTTTCTTATTAAAATTGTAAATCAAATTATTACTAAGATCAGTAAAATCTAGAAAGAAAAACAGAGAAATGAAAAATATAAAAATGGATCAGGCTTGTTCCTAAAAAAATTGGCTAGCCCTTTTTTTAAAAATAAAATAAAATAAATATTATTAAAACCTAGACTTAGGCCTGATTGAGCCCAATTAATTTATCCATCCTTATAATAAAACATTCATGAGCTTTGGACTTTTTGGTTGGGCTCAGCTAATTTATTTACCTAATAAATAATAAATAAAATGAGGCAAACTTTATAAGAATAATTTAGATAAATTGTGGCCTAAGTCAGGCCCAAGTCTAGGTTTGAATTATTATTTATTTTTAAAAATAAGGGCCCACAAAATTTTTATAGAACCAATATATTTTAGATCCATTCTATTTTTTTTGTGTGTGAAGTTCAAAATTGTCATTTATTTGAAAAAGACCCAACACTAGTGTCATTCTACAGATTATTTGTTAAGTTATTAAAAAAACAATATGAATATTTACATCCCTAATTGGTGTTAGGCGATCTCCAACACTAAACTTATACCAAAGCCACTTTTCCACTCCAATGGAACGACAAACTCAAACCCAAAACGAGTATTTCTTATTTCCCACTTTAATCGAAAAATTCATTTTCAAACTCATTTTAGTGTAAATGTCTCATCAAACAGTCAATCTTCTCCGACCGAAAACCCATTCTCAAACCCAAAAAAATATTCTTATAATATTCTTTCTTTCATCAACTTTTATAACTTTTTAATAATTACTCCATATATTACAATATTATAGATTACACACAATATTTTAATATCACCTCATTATTTTAAATTTAATTTTAAATAAATTAATAGAAATTTATTAAAAGTTCAAAAATCACAATACACAAACTAAATAAAAAACTAATGTTCATTATTATAATGTTTTTGAACATCATTGTAATATTTGAACATTATTATAACTTTTGAATATTATAATAATTTTTTTTTAACATTATTATAATTTTTTTGAATATTAATATAAATTTATGTTGTACAAAAATTATTATATAAATAAATTAAAATAATAAATTATATAAATAAGTTTAATGTATAAAATGGACTTAAATTAAGTGTAGTGGTTAAATTTAAAAAACAAAAAAAGTTTTGAGTTTCATGAATTGGCAGAGAAAGAAAATGAACCCATTTTGGGTTTGGGTATTGGTATCGGTTGGAGTGAAAATGGGGTTTTGGGTATGAGTTCGATGTTCGGTTGGAGTTGCTCTAAGATCATCTCCAACCATGCTTTATACTCAAACTCAAAATGGGTTTTCAATCATATTTTCTTCCAACCGACAACCACTCTCAAACCCAAAATGGGTTTTCAGTATTTTCTCTCTCTTGACCATTTCCAACCCATAAACCCATTTTCAAACTCAAAATGCAGTAAACGTCATATCAAACAGTAATTCAACTTAAACCCAAAAACTCATTTCCAAACTTAAAAGAATATTCTTAGAATATTCCTTTCTTACACTAACTTTTTAACTTTATTAATATTATCTATGTATTTATCAACTTCACATATTTAACTTCAATCTTTTTTTATTCATTTAATAAAATTAATTATGTATCAATAATTCATACACAACAAAATAATTCAATAATACATTTAAATAAACAAACATTATTAATAAACAATAAAAAAAATATATGTTTATTCCTAACGTAAAAATATAAAATAAATTAGATAAAATTTTAAATATAATATAATATAATGATTTAATTATATATTTAAAAATATTATAACTTTTTATCTTAAAATGAAAAAAAAATTGAAGGATCAATTTGCATTATAGATATATAAGGTTATATATATATAAAAAAAAAAATAGATTAAGGGCCATTTTGAAAAAATGGTCAAAATGGGGGAATGAATAGTACAACGCAAACGGAGGAGAGAGACATCAAAAACGTATTTTGCGTTTGCGAATGGTGTCCGGTTGGAGAAAAAAAGGGCACGCATAATGGGATTTGCGTGCTCGTTGGAGTTGCTCTTATAAACGCAAATATGTGTTTGCACTATTCACAATCGCAAAACTTTTTCTTTTTTTATAATAATGTTAAAAAATTATAATAATGAACAATATTTAATGATATTTTTTTAATAATGTTTTTTATCAAACAGTATTATTTTGTACAATATTTTTTATAATATATATATTTTTTATTATTGAATTTTTATAATTAATTTACAATCAAATTAAAATAATGTGGTGATATTAAAATATTATGATAAAATTTATAACATTGAAAAATATATGGGTGATATTAAAAAGTTATAAAAGTTAATGTAAGAAAGAATATATTATAAGAATATTCTTTTAGGTTTGAGAATGAATTTTTTGGTTGGAGAAGAATTACTATTTGATGTGACATTTACTGTTTGAAAATGAGTTTTCGGTTGGAGATGGTCTAAATTCATAAATGCGCAGACATAATAAATTTTATAAAATTTTAACATTGCCCTTAAGTTTATAAATATTTTAGTTTGAATATTTAACTTTTTATATTATTTATTTCAACATTTAATTTAATCTTTTAACTTTTAATTTAAGTAAATTTTATATTTAATTTTTTATATAATTTATTTTTATATATAATTTTTTATTTTTATCATATATATATATATATATATATATATATATATATATATATATATATATATATATATATATATATTTATATTTTTTAAATATCATAAATTTATAATAATGAACAATATTAAAAAAATAACAAAAACAATTAAGAAAAATACATAAAATGCTTACAATAATACACAAAATACAAAGTACTTCATAAACTAAAATAATACACAAATACAAAAAAAATAAAAATACACTACAAATGATAAAACAAACCATCAATATTTAATAATTCTGCAAATCAACATTACTTCCTCCAATATTATTAAAATATTGTCCAAATACATCGGTTTGAAATGCATTCGATTGGACTTGTTAAGCTCTTTTCTCAAAAATGCGTTTGTTCGGCTATAACATATGCACGAATCCTGAGATATTTTTATAGAACTCACATCTTCAATATATGCACTATGCACGATCCTGATCTTTTAATGAGTTTTTATAATTAATTTACAATTAAATATAAAATAATGGGATGATATTAAAATATTGTACTATAATTTATAACATTTAATTTATAACATTGTAAAATATATTGAGTGATATTAAAAAGTGATAAAAGTTGATGTAAGAAAGAATATTATAAGATTATTTTTTAGGGTTTGAGAATGAATTTTTCGGTTGGAGAAGAATTATTATTTGATGTGACATTTACACCAAAATGAGTTTGAAAATAGTTTTTTTATTAAAGACTCTACCATTAAAGAGCAACACACTTAGTCTCTTGATTTTCATATTCCATCTATTAAGTGTATTTAAAATCTTTACATATTCTAACATTTTAGTTTCCCTTATTTTTGTATAAATTCATACTCTTGTAATTGTAATAACACACAAAAATACATTCTTAATCTACAGCAAGTTCTTGCTTACTTATCTATTCTAACTTGGTATCAGAGCCATTATTCGGTTTTAACAAACCTCTGTATCTATGGCCTCTTCTTCATTTTCTTTCGCTTCAACCACTCATCTCTTCCACAATCTCACATCCATTAAACTCGATCACAAAAACTTTCTTATTTGGAAATCTCAAATCTTACCTACCCTAAAAGGTTATGGTCTCTATCTATATGTTACTGGAACTAATTTTGCCCCTAAAGTCTTTCTCCAAGTCGATGTTGCTGACGAATCTAGTGTCCTCACTCCAAATCATGCTTTTACCATCTGGGAGGAGCAAGATCAGAGGATCCTTTCATGGCTTCTCTCCACCCTTTCAGAATCCATCCTAGCCCAAGTGGTTGGTGAATCATGCACTACATCTAAAGCCCTTTGGTCTGCTTTAGAACGCAGATTCGCCTCTCAATCTCAAGTTCGTCTAATGCATCTTCGTCTTCAACTTCAGACAGTAAAGAAGGGCTCACTTCCAATGGCTGAATATTTACAAAAAATAAATAAAATTAATCATCGATAGTCTCGCTGGTGCTGGGCAAAACATATCTCAACAAGATTTCATCATTTATGCTTTGGGAGGACTCGGTCCTGAATACAAATCTCTCACAGTAGTGGTAACCACACGCATCGACCCTATCGTTATCGAAGACCTCCAAGGAATGCTCCTTACACATGAGATTCGTCTTGAATCACTCCACTCTAACTCTTCAACCACTAATCTTGATTTTTGATCGAGAGGGATTTCGAAACCATCCCACTTCCAACGATCGTGACGTTCGATCTCCTCTCCAAGTGATTATATTGTAGAAAATGAAACTGTCAATAGATTGAGCTCCCATAATTCCAATGGATATCAAATAAATGGGCCTTCAAGTTCATCTAAATTTTCACACTCTGATCGGGCTTCTACTATCGGGTTAGGGGGTCCTTCTACAAATGGACCTTCTATTTTGGGTCGTGGGCCTCGTGGGCCCAATATAAATAAAATATAATGTCAATTGTGTGATCGTTTTGGTCATGCGACTAAAGTTTATCGATCAGGTTTGTTTTGTAATATTTGCAACTTTACAAGTCATTCGACTGAAACTTGTCGACGTCATCAAAATCAAAATTCAACGATACACTCTTCTATGATGGCTACACCTTCTTCTGTTTATAACTCGGCCTGGTATCCCGACTCTGGTGCTACTAACCATCTCACGACGAACCTAGACAATCTTAGCATCTCAACTCCATATAATGGTACAGAAACTATTAAAATGGGAGACGTTAACCCTCTTCCTATTTCTAATATTGGGTAATCATTCATTCCATGTTCCAATAAAAACCTTCATCTATGTAATATATTGCATGTCCCATTAATAACAAAAAATCTTCTAAGTGTTTCCAAATTTTCTGCCGATAATAATATCTTTTTTGAATTTCATCCAAATTATTGTATTGTCAAGGATCAGGTCATGAAGAGGGAACTCCTTCGCGGAACACTTAAAAATGGGCTATATCGCCTAAACTCAATCGTCAACCCTCCGCCCACTCATCAAGCTCTTATTGGAACTCGTTCATCGTAAACTCTTGGCATCATCGTCTTGAACACCCTTCATTATCAACATCAACCTTTATTATGTCTTCTTTTCATTTACCTATTATTGGCAATAAGAAATTAAGTTTTTGTGAATCTTGTCAATATGGAAAAGCACACAAAATTCCTTTTCCTATTTCTCAATCTCGTTGTAAGCCTCCATTAGAATTAATACATTCTGACGTTTGGGGTCCTTCTCCTCTTTTCTCTACTAACGGTTTTCGATATTTTGTCCATTTTATCGATGACTACAGCTGCTTTACTTGGTTATATCCTATCTATAAAAAATTTGATGTCTTGCCAACTTTTATTAAATTTAAGACACTTGTTGAAAATCAATTCAACACATCTATTAAAACTCTACAATCTTATTGGGGAGGCAAATATAGGAGTCTGAAATCTTATCTTGAAACTCATGGAATCCAACATTGTCTATCATGTCCTCATACAAGTGAACAAAATATTATTGATGAACGCAAGATTCGCCACCTTACAGAAATGAGTCTCACTCTTCTTTCTCATGCTTATATGCTCCTATCTTATTGGGATGATGCGTTTCTAACAAGTACGTATCTCATTAATCTTCTTCCTTCAAATGGTAAGCATCGTCAATCTCCCTTTGAAATTCTTTTTAATTGTCCTCCTAACTATCTATTCCTTAAAACTTTTTGATGTTTTTGCTTTCTTCTCACTCGATCATATAACTCTCACAAAATTGATTTTCGAACTCTAAAATGTATTTTTCTTGGCTATAGTCCAAATCACAAAGGCTATCGTTGTCTACACCTTCCTTCTGGCAGAATATATATCTCTCGTCACGTCACTTTTGATGAACAAACATTTCCATTTAAAAGTATATTATCAAAATCTACCAATCTTTCTACACCATCAGTCTCTCCAATATCGCACTTTCCTTTTCTTCCACGGTCATCACCACCAATCTCCCCAATTTTAACATCACAAATCCATGTAGTACCATCCTTTACAACATCCGAACACTCATCATCATCATCAAACTCCAACCATCCATCTTCACCAATCAAATCGCCAACATCAAACTCCTATCAACCATCATCAGCAACCAATTCATCTTCAATCAATCATTCTACTCCCATATGTGGACTTCCCACCGTTATACATGCTCCTAAATGTTCTTCTCATCATATGATCACACGTTCCAAAACTCATGCCCTTCACAATGCTAACATTTCCACCATCTCCACCTCTCCACCCACATGTTTCTCCACCGCCAATAAAGATACTCAATGACGTTCTGCCATGGCAAATGAGTTTAATGCTCTAATTCAAAATAAGACGTGGTCTCTTATTCCTCGATCCTCGCAGAATATCGTGGGTTGCAAATGGGTTTTCAAAATCAAACAAAGAGTCGATGGTTCCATTGAACGTAATAAGGCTCGTTTAGTTGCAAAGGGATTTCATCAACAAGAAGGCATTGACTATCTTGAAACACTCAGCCCAGTTGTCAAACATATTACCATCTGAACCATCCTCTCACTTGTCGTCACTCGTCAATGGCCTATTCATCAACTCGGTGTTAGCAATGTCTTTCTACATGGAACTCTACACGAGGAAGTTTTTATGTCTCAACCGCCTAGGTTCACTCATCCTGATTATCCTAATCATGTGTGCAAACTTCACAAAGCACTCTATGGACTCAAACAAGCTCCCCGTGAATGGTATACTACCTTGAAATCCGCTCTTCTTTCCATTGGTTTTCAAGAATCCAAAAATGATTCTTCTTTATTCATGTACCACTCTCCACAAATTATATTGTTATTTCTTGTCTACATGGATGATATTATATTCACTAGTAATTCTTCATCTCACATCTCCTCAATCATCTCTCAACTTAACCACATTTTCCCCCTTAAAGATTTAGGTCCACTATACTATTTTCTCGGAATTGAAGCTCATCGATCTACCTCCAACATTTTTCTCTCTCAATCAAAATATATCAATGACATTCTTATTCGAGTCAATATGAGTGACTCAAAACCTCTTAATACTCCAATCTCTTCTGGGTCATCTTTATCTTTATCTCGCCATGATGGCGACACTCTTCCTGAACCATTTTTGTATCGCAGCATTATTGGTGCTCTCCAATATTTGACGCATACTCGACCTGAACTAGTATTTGTTGTCAACCGTGCCTGCCAATTCATGCAGTCTCCTACCACCATTCATTGGTCTGCAGTAAAAAGAATACTCTCCTACCTTCGTCATACTCCTCATCATGGACTTCTCATTCGTCCATCATCTTCTCTCGATATATATCTGCCTTTACTGACTCCGACTGGGTTGGTTGTCCGGACGATCGTCGCTCCACAATTGGCTACTGCATATTTCTTGGTGATAATCTTATCTCTTGGAATTCAAAGAAACAACAAGTTGTTGCTCGGTCTAGTACCGAGTCTAAGTGTCGAGCTCTAGCTCATAACACTGTTGAACTCATCTGGCTCCAATCCTTGCTACGTAAACTTTGTATCTCCCCACTTCAACCTCCCACTCTATGGTATGACAACATTGGTGCTGCATTTCTGTCAGCCAATCCAATTTTTCATGCTCGTACGAAACATATAAAGATTTATTTTCACTTTGTTCGCGAACGTGTTGCTCAAAAAGCTCTTTACATCCGATATATACCTATTGATGATCAATTTGCCGACATCCTCACCAAAGGACTTCCGTCAAACCGATTTGCTTTATTACGTAACAAACTCACGGTGTGTGCCTCCCCGTTTCGTTTGAGGGAAGGTATTAAAGACTCTACCATTAAAGAGCAACACACTTAGTCTCTTAGTTTTCATATTCCATCTATTAAGTGTATTTAAAATCTTTACATATTCTAACCTTTTAGTTTCCCTTATTTTTGTATAAATTCATACTCTTGTAATTGTAATAACACACATAAATACATTATTAATCTACAACAAGTTCTTGCTTACTTATATATTCTAACTTGTTTCAATTGGAGATGGTCTTAGGATGTTATATAAAAAATTATTGTGGATCGAAGAAGGATGGTACACATGGGGATTGGGGCGGGGACGAAGGCTCGAAACCCTGTTGTCATCCTTAATCCCATAAATACGAATAGCAATTAGGCGGATTATGACAAATAATGTGTTTAACATCCTCGTTCTACTCTCATTCGGGATTATTTTTATAAACATTCACGTTCCATTTGATTTCAAAAATCCCCGCGAAATATCGTATTATACTATATTTCTTAAAAAATAAAGTTTTCTATCATAAAATTATAAATTTTTAATATAATAAATTAAAAATTCATATTTTTATAAAAAATAAATTTAAAACTCGTATTAAATATGAAAGATAAATAAATATATTAGTGATTTATATATTTAATTGTTTTATTAGTGTTTGAAATATAATTGAGACGAAGAGCAAATGTCATCCTAACTCAACTACTGATCAAACTTAGAAAATTGTTATAATAGGAAAATTCAAATTGAACCCCCCCCCCTAATTGTCACCAACAAGCAAATGGCTCGATAAATATTAATCAACTTGCCTATTCAATCATTCAATTTTCACCTAAATTGTCAAAAGGTCAATGAAATGCACAACAACTTGAAATCAAAGATCATTCATATCACTTATTTAATTGATTAAACCAGAATAATATAATATTTGAAAAACTAATTTATTTTTATTAAGTTACATAGTTTAAGGTTAAAACCTACCTCATTCTAACCATCAATGTGAAGAGGAGAGAATCATGGTTTGATCGACGAACGGAGTGGATATTTTTTTTTAAACAATCATATAAACCAACTTTTTATAAATTTTTATAATAGCAATTTGATGTGATAAATTAGAATCTCACACACTATTGACTGAGATAGATTTAGAAAAATATTCTGATGACTAAAGGAAAACTTTCTTTGAATTTGCTCAAGATCTTTGAAAATCATCATGTTTCAGCAGTAACATAGCATATTGTTCCATGGGGTGGAAAAAGAAGTGTTTCCATAACTCTACACCCAGACAATTCTGTTTCACTTAATCCCTCTTTCATGGTCCCATATCTTTCTGACTAAGGAATGAGAAATCTTAAAAAAAATGCTAAATTAATTCAATTAAGAATTAAATCTCACACGGTTGACTCTAAGGTAGCATTTTGAAATATATTATTTTGTTATAATTATCACTATAATTATTTTTTAAAATTATAAAATTGAAAAAGTGGATGTTGAACCTTAACCAAGAAATCAAACAAGAATTCTAGAAAGAAATATGAAGAACAGTGAGTTATATTGATTGATGAAAATCCAAAATTTTTTGTTACATTGTAAATATTAGAATTGGGGATCGGGACATATCCGATCCTCATATGGTAAAAACTATAAATGAGTCTTTGAACTAATATTACAACTTAAAGAAAAAGAATAAACTTTATAAAGTCTTGTTTGAAACTGAAAATATTAAATATGTAAGAAAATAAAGATTATTAGTATAAACTAATAATTAAATAAATATATAACTTACAAAGATGTAATTTTCTTTGTAGTTATTTAATATTAAAATAAAACTAAAATGTTTTTTTAATTTAGTGGATATGAAAAATTATACTTATTTTTCTATTATAAAAACCTTTTAAATAGAATTTTATTGCAAATGATTTTTTATTTTAGGCTAACCGTGACTTATTATTATGCCAACATCGAGTTAGTGTTCAAAATTTGTTATATTAGATGGATAGATAAATTAAATGGGCTCAGTTAGGCCCAAGTCGTGCTTTGATTTTTTTATTTATATTTTTATACCTAAAACATTAAATTATTTAAAAATATTTGTTTAAATGATTAAAATAATAATAATATTTTTTTGAATAGACGTTATATCAACCCAGTCCCAAATTAATTATTTAAAAATAAATGACTAATTAAAGAAGTTTTTTCTTTATTAAAATGAAACAAATGAAATAAATATGTTATTGTGAAACTAACCTAATGTGTTTATTTTGTAGAGAAAATAAAATAAAAATCAAATAAGCCTTAAATTATTATTAATTTTTTTTAGAAAGAGGCTGCTAAAATTGGTCTGCTAAATATTATGGGCCTCTAGATACACATCTTATTTTGAAGTAAAATGAACTCATCCTATAAAATCAAATTTATTCGGTTTAGTAAGAATTAAAGCAATTGACCCATTTAAAAATGGGTTGGATTTATATGATTGGACCACCATGAAGTTGATTATAAGAAACATTGTTATATCTTATATGTATATATGCATTTAAAAGAAATGATATACAAAACAAATATACATATATAAAAATTTAAAAGAAATTTTTTAAAAAGACTAAACATAAAAAAAACAATTATTATAAAACTATAAATAACTATTTAATTAATTTTGTTTTTTAAATTATAAATCAAATTATTGCTAAGATCAGTAAAATCTATAAAGAAAAACATAAAAATAAAATATATAATAATGAATCAGGCTTGTTCCTAAAAAATTAGCTGGTCCTTTTTTTTAAATAAAATAATATTAAAACCTAGACTTAGGCCTGAGCCCAATTAATTTATCCATCCTTATAATAAAACATTCATGAGCTTTGGACTTTTTGGTTTGGATCAGCTAATTTATTTACCTAATAAATATTAAATAATATAAGGCAAACTTTATAAGAATAATTTAGATAAATTTTGGCCCAAGTCAGGCCCAAGTCTAGGTTTGATTATTATTATTATTTATTTTTTAAAATAAGGGCCCACAAAATTTTCATAGAGCTAATATCTTTTAGATCCATTCTATTTTGTTATGTGTTTCAAAATTGTCATTTATTTGAAAAAGAATAAACACTAGTGTCATCCTATCAAATCTACATATTATTTAGATGTATCACCCTCCCTAATCGGTGTGAGCATGTTATATAAAAAAATTATTGCGGATGGGTAAGGATGGTACACATATGGGGACTGGGACAAAGACTCGAAACCCTTTTGTTATCCTTAATCTCATAAATACGGATAGCAATTAGGAGGATTATGACGAATAATGCGTTTAACAAAATGTCACGAGTTCGATTTCATCTTGAAGCGTTTTGAGTTTAAGCGTAGGACTGTTGGGTGTCATGTTAATTCTCCTTTATTAAAAAAAACATCCTTGTTCCACTCTCATTCGAGATTATTTTTATAAACTTCCATTCGATTTCAAAAATTCCTGCGAAATATTGTATTATCCTGTATTTTCTTAAAAAATTAAAAAAATTTATGATAAAATAATAAATTTTAATATAATATTATAAAAAATTCATATTATTATAAAAAAATAAATTTAAAACTTATATAAAATATAAAAGATAAATAAGTATATTAATAATGTTATATATTTAATTGTGTTGATTAATGTTTGAAACATAATTGAGACAGAAAAACAAATGTCATCCACGATCAACTACCAGTTAAACTTAGAAATATAAGATTTCAATCATGCACCCTATAATTGCGACAATAAAACCCCTAAAAAAACACATCACACAAGAATTTTCAGCTGCATAACCCAGAATGTTCGGTTAATCTAGTGAGATTGAAGAACTAAGGTTTGCTGTATAATTGTCAATGGGGAGTTCTTAATGTTTGAATCTATGCGACCATAATATTCTTACCATCGTGATTTGTACTCCTATCTATGCTGAGAGTACAGGGTGTAAACTATTTGCACAATAATACACACTGTGACCTATTGTTGAATTTGTCAATAGGCAAAAATGTCAAGAAACTTGAAGTTAGCTGGGAAGCAAAGCACCCTTCAAAGAATATATAAACACATTTTTTTGCTAATACTTTTATTTGACCTAGACCTTGTGTTAACCCACACTCATCTTCTACATCTTGGGATAAAACTTCAAATTTTCAAACTGCCAACCCAAAACTAAGAACAACCCAGAAAACTCTTTTAAAAAAAAAAACTCTAAAGGAGGCTAAAACAAACTTGAGTAATAGACTATAAGCAATAATAGTCTGGGATTAACAAAAACAACTGTAAACTTGTTCTAAGCAATAATAGTCTGGAATTAACACAAACAAATTTAAACTTCGTCTTAAGCAATAATAGTCTGGGATTAACTTAAGACGACTACCAGTTGTCTTTACATGCCACATCACACACAACATTCCTTCATTTACTACTCAAAGGTTTCTTCTTCGGTGGGCATTGGTAACAATGAGAATGAGTAACAACAAGGTCCATAGTAATCTTACGACAACGCCACAAACATAAAAGCTTTGCATCCATGGACATATTACATACTACCATTAATGTGCTAAAACCCAAAGTTTTTCTTTCTTATATAGCCACCATTGACCTACAGAAACAACAACAAAAGAGGGGCAAATAAGAAATGATTGGCAATTTAATAGTACATCATAATCAATCAATAAACTATAAACCCACCTGAATTACTGTTGACAGCTGGAGGAACATTTATCAAGAAAAAATTTAAATGTCAACGGCAGTAGATAGCCTGGTCAATGTGTGGAGGAATTTGCTTTATTTCTGTCCCAAGTTCTTGTTCAATCCTGTACCTGGTGTGTGATGAAGTTCAAAGTTAAAACCACAGATAAAAGAAAAACTTCTCCAAATTAAACAACTTGATAAAAAAAGATAAGCTATAGCTAACATACAGATTGAAACGGTCCTCGTAAGTTATAAGATTGACAGCTAACCCTAGATGCCCGTACCTCCCTGATCGTCCAACCTGGAAATGACGAGAATAACTGTTTCAGTAAAAAAGAAAAACTACAAGGAAAACTATAATAATATCCAACATACCCTGTGGAGATAAGTTTCTGAGTTTTTAGGAAAATCAAAATTGATTACAACGTTTACTGCTTGAATGTCGATCCCCCTGGTAAAAAGATCTGCAATTCCAAACACATAACAAAATGATCCAACCGAGAGTTCAGGAAAGTATATTGTTTTAGATAAATCTTGGAATATCCAAAATTTTAATCCAATCCATATTTTTAGTTGGGATTTGATTGGGTTAATCTGTGAATTAACCCATAGTAGTTGTTCACCCCTAATAGGAGAAGTGGGTATATTGCAATTAGAATAATGACCAAAGGAGCCAATAAATAATGTGACTATTGAACGATATTGCTCCAAGAAAACGTTTATCTACAAAAAAGAAAACCATAAAAGCAATATATGACAACTACTATGCTTGGGCCTTGTTTGATCTGGGGTTACTTGAATAAACAGGTGGTTATTTTCAAATAACACTGTTTGATGTAGGTTATAAAAATCCAGGTTAATTGAGTAAGAAGACATTATAATTTAAACTTTTTTAAAGAGTATTATGCTTGGTGATTTGAATGGTGTGATGCTGAGTGGATTGTTACTGGAATATTGGATTATTTGAAAACAATCCCAAATAACCCACATCACACAAGGCCCTGAACTTTCCTCTAAGGAATACTAAGAATTGATCTAAAAAACAACTTTTTAAGCAAGATAGCCAAAAAAAAATTACTAGTTTGCGCTATTAGAAGACAGCATTGTGTCATACCAGTGCATACGAGATTTCTGCAAGCACCATTACGAAAATCATGAAACACTCTGTTTCGATGATCTTGAAGCATCTTGGCATGAATATAGAAGCAAGAATACCCAAGCTCAGTAATTTTCTTTGCAAGCAATTCCACTCGATTCACCGAATTGCAGAAAATGATGGATTGGTTTATTTGAAGCTGTATAAATAGCAACATGAAGCATTAATCTACAAATTGACAATGAGGAAAAATGAAAAGTAGAAGAACAAGAACCTTTGAGAAAAGAGTGTTTAGACAGTGAAGTTTCTGCCTCTCTTCAACAAAAGCATAATATTGTGTTATACCCTTAAGGGTAAGCTCGTCCATGAGATTAATAACATATGACTTCCCCAAGTATCTATCTTTAAAGTCTTTCACAGTAACAGGGAATGTAGCTGAGAACATCAGTATTTGGCGATTTGCAGGTAAGAAACTTATGAGATGCTCCACCGAAGGTTGAAACTCTGGAGATAAAAGCTTATCAGCCTGAAAAGGAATAAACGTCATCATTTGTTTCAAGAAACCAAACTGTGTTGGCATAAGTGACGAGGAAATCACATAAAAATGCATCATCTATACCAAAAGCCACAAGCATCCAACAAAAAATGCACTATGTTAAATCATGTACCGGCTTGTCAAAAAAAAGGTTAATTATGTTCGTATCTATCATGTGGAGCATTTGGCTGGAGAGAAATATCCGCCAAGTACATCTCGAGTTCCACATTTTATCAAACCAACTTCCGTATCAAGTTACTTGAATTTAAGATATTTTCATTTCGTACATTCAGTATTTATTTTTCACACTTAACTAATTCACATTTAATTTTCAGTTTTATCAAAGCACCCAAAATATCGGTTCAAACCGTAAACTAAATAACTGGCTTATAGATAATAGTTGATGTAGAGAAACAAATAAACAGTACCTCATCCATGACAAACATTGAGCAATCTTTAAGAACGCATATTCCCTTCTTTGCAAGATCCAGAATTCTTCCAGGAGTCCCAACAAGCAGGTGAACTGGTTGGTACAAACGCATAATATCATCCTTTAAGCTGGTTCCTCCAGTGGTAACCATTACTTGGACTTTCAAATGTTTCCCAAGCTCTTTGCAAACTTGAGACGTCTGCAAGGCCAGCTCTCTTGTTGGAACAATTATGACAACTGCGCATTAAACAAACTTTTGAACATTACAGCCTGACAAAATTATTCAATTCCCAGAAATCATTGCCATTTTACATTATGTAAATAAGCCTCAAGTAGAAAATACAAAAAATGATGAGGAGTTCAGCTGTCAGATTCCTAGGGTTTGTTAGGTTCTACACTCAAATCAATAATTAAGATGTCAAACTATCAGTACTTTATTCTTTATAACATTTTATAATATTAAGTCCAATTGATATTTTAGTCACTTAATCCACATTTTATCAAACGAGTTATTTTCCTAAAAACGGTTTATATATAAAAAAAATAATCAAACAAGCTCTAGATATTACTCATTGATTGAGAAGAAGACCTTGAATGACATTATTATCCTGATCAATCTTCTCCAAGGCAGGGATGCAGAAGGCAGCTGTTTTCCCAGTTCCATTTTTCGCTCTAGCAAGGATATCACTTCCAGTTAAAGCAATAGGAATGCTTTCTTCTTGAATAGGCGATGGTCTTTCAAAGCCCTTTTCATAGATTCCCATAAGAAGCTCACGTTTTAGAAAATAGTCTTCAAATTCATTTCCTTTAGTAGCTGTGACATCCTAGAAGAAAATATTTCACACAAATTAAATCAGAAGTTAATACACAACATACAACTCCCAATTCGAAAAATTATTAGTTTCCAAATGGGGATTACGTCATACACGAAAAAATGTCACCCCGTAAGCATACCTCAGTTCTGAATCGAGTATCTGGAGACGGAAGGTTTAGTTGAGACTTCCAATCTTGTGAACTGAATAGTATTCAACAAAAGATCATTAGCAGACAATCAGTTTACAAACTCAAATGCATCAAGATGCAGAATGAAACAGGCATAGCACATATTGTGCTCACAATGAAGATACCAATCCAATCTCTGCAATTGATGGCTAAAACAACAGATTATTGTGAAGAAATCCATTTAACATCAACAACTGAAATCTATCTAATAAGTTTCTAACACCATTGAAAAGAGCAGAGGATGACTAACTACTATGGAATCCAAACACTAAACCCTAATAAGTTGCCATTTGGCAAAGTTCAGTCAAAAACAAACATCACCCAACTTAGAACAAGCAAGAAAACAGCAGAATCTGAGCTATAAGTAGAGAAATCATACCTTGCCTGAACAGCTTCCGACTGCACAGTCTTATCAACTTCAACGAGGTTAGAATTTGCAGGCAATTGATTCCTCCCCAGCCACTGCTGTTGATTCTGGAACTGTTGGTGACTTGGCGGTGGACCACCTCTCTGCACGTATTGCTGCTGGACATTCCTCGGCTGAAAATTAGGGTTTCCAGACATATTTCCTCCACGGCCAGCACTTGGGCCACCCATCCCCGGCGGATATCGACCTCGACCACTCATTACAACAAATCAAAGTTATTACAAAATCTGAAAAACGAATATCTGGGATCTCAGAGCTAGCTCCGAATCTATGGCTTATTGAATATCTAAAGCGAAATCTTGCTGAAAAAAAAAACTATTTTGAGGAAACAGTCCAAAATAGAATAGAAAACAAAACTCTCTGTGTGAGCCAAGGAAATTCTTGAAGAATCTTTCTTCACCGTGCCGGAGACAAATCGAGAGGAATCTGAGATTATGAAACCGGTCTGCCCATTCTGCACCAGTAAAAATGAAACCTTGATTTTGGGTTTTCACTAATTCATTTGACTCATTTGACCCCTTGAGAATAAGGACAAACAATTTCTTGTAGTTGACTGAGATAAGATAGGCTAGGACTTTCATTGTGACACATTAACTTTATCCTAAAACATTGTTAATGGTTTCGTTAGGGTTCAGTTACGAACCCTAACGGATCCGTTTATAATCGTTAAATGGAACGACGTCGTATATAATTAATGTCACATAAGGATCTATTTATAATCGTTAAATGAAACGACGTCGTATATAATTAATGTGACATAATGAGGGCGCAAGATAAGAAACAGTAAATACAACCTCTCTTAGTCTTCAATGAATAGTGTATGAAATCGAGAGAAGAGGGTCAGGGTTAAGATTTGAAAATGTTACATCTTAGATGAATGAATCCTTTTATAATTACTTACAAAAAAAAAATATCGAAATAAAAATTGGGATGATTTTGTTTGTATATTTGGTAAGGTAAAGGATGAAAATAAGTTCCTTTATTTTTTTCCCACCAAAATTATAATTTAGTTGAATAAAACTGTTTTTTTTTTTTAAATATATACATTTGTATCTTTCTCACTCTAATTTAAACATATCATATTTTAACTCATACTAAATTTGTTATATTGTATATTTATATTTCATACTAGTATTATGCTAATGGAATACATAATTATATTTTGAATTTTATAAAACTCAATAAAATGTTGTGATGTCTAAATTATAATAAAATATAATTATGATGTTAATAAATTATTTTTTTTCTCA